>NW_012116444.1:646716-649624 GCF_000951035.1 Colobus angolensis palliatus
AAAAAAAAAAAAGTATACACTTTTAAAATGTGACCGTATAATAATCTCTTAATATCTGGAAGGGCTACCTTCTCCCTGCTTTTCTATTACTCTTTTTCACAACTTGCTTATCTAATTATATATGTATATTATATATATATATATATATATCACTTTAATTTCAGGATAAGCTTATCTAGTTTCCAAAAGTATTCTATTAGTGTTTTTATGGTGATTATCTTAAAATTATAGATTGATTTGGGAGATTTGTTATCTTGAGTCTTTCAAAGATAGGAGATGCCTTTCTATAAAGTTTCTTTTTCAGATCCTCATTAGTGCTTGTTTAAAAACCCCTTCAACCAATTTCTTCCCATTTTCTTCTGTACTTTGCAGCCACCATTCTACTCTCTGCTTTTGTGAATTAAACTTTTTTTAGATTCTGCATATAAGTGAGATCATAGGATACTGTATTTGTCTTTCTCTATCTGGCTTATTTAGCTTAGCAAGATGTTCATCCAGGTTCATTTGTATTGTCCCAAGTGGCAGAATTTTGGCCTGACACAGTGGCTCATGCCTGTAATCCCAGCAGTTTCGGAGGTTGAGGTGGGCGGATCACCTGAGGTCACAAGTTCAAGACCAGCCTGGCCAACATGGCGAAACCCCATCTCTACTAAAAAACACAAAAATTAGCCGGGCATGGTGGCATGTGCCTGTAATCCTGGCTACTTGGGAGGCTTGGACAGGAGAATTGCTTGAAACCGGGAAGTGGAGGTTGCAGTGAGCTGAGATCACACCACTGCACTCCAGTCTGGGTGACAGAGAGAGACTCTGTCTCAAAAAAAAAAAAAAAAAAAAGTGGCAAGATTTCTTTCTTTCTTAATAGCTGAATAGTGTTCTGTTGTATATGTGTACACACACGTCATGTTTTCTTTATTGATTTATCTGTTGACACTTAGGTTGTTACCAGATCTTGGCTAATGTGAATAATGCTGCAGTTAATATGGGAGTACAGACATCTCTACAGATACTGATTTCATTTCCTTTGGATATGTACCTAGTAGTGGGATTGTTGGATCATACAGTAGTTCTATTTTTAATTTTTTTAAGGAACCTCCATGCTGTTTTCCATAATGGCTGCACTGATTTACATTTCCACCAACAGTGTACAAAGGTTCCCTTTTCTCTCTGTCTTTACCTGCACTTGTTATCTCTTGTCTTTTTGATAATAGCCATCCTAGCAGATGTGAAGTGATATCTCACTAGTACTTTAAAGTTTTCATCATCCGGGTGCAGTGGCTTATGCCTGTAATCCCAGCACTTTGGGAGGCAGAGGCAGGTGGATCACCTGAGGTCAGGAGTTCAAGACCAGCCTGGCCAACATGGTAAAGCCCTATCTCTACTAAAAATACAAAAATTAGGGCCAGGCACAGTGGCTCATGCCTGTAATCCCAGCACTTCGAGAGGCTGAGGCGGGCAGATCATGAGGTCAGGAGTTCAAGACCAGCCTGGCCAACATGACACAACCCCATCTCTACTAAAAATACAAAAATTGGGGCCAGGCACGGTGGCTCATGCCTGTAATCCCAGCACTTTGGGAGGCTGAGGCGGGTGGATCACAAGGTCAGGAGATTGAGACCATCCTGGTTAACACGGTGAAACCCCATCTCTACTAAAAATACAAAAAATTAGCCTGGTACAGTGGCAGGCTCCTGAAATCCCAGGTACTCGAGAGGCTGAGGCAGGAGAATCACTTGAACCTGGACCACAGAGGTTGCAGTGAGCCGAGATCGCGCCACTGCACTCCAGCCTGGGGGACAGAGTGAGACTCCATCTCAAAATTAGCTGGGTGTGGTGGCACACACCTGCAAATCCTAGCTACTTGGGACGCTGAGGCATGAGAACTGCTTGAACCCAGAAGTTGGAGGTTGCAATGAACCGAGATCGCACCATTGCACTCTAGCCTGGGTGACAAAAGCAAACTCCATCTCAAAAATAAATAAAGTTTTCATCATTCAGATTTTCACATTTTTTTGTTAAGTTTATATCTAGGTCGGGCGCAGTGGCTCACATCTGTAATCCCAGCACTTTGGGAGACTAAGATGGGAGAATCATTTGAGCCCACGAGTTCAAGACCAGCAACGTGGTGAAACCCATCTCTACAAAGAAATATAAAATACTTAGCCAGGGGTAGTGGCACATGCCTTTGGTCCCAGCTACTGGGGAGGCTGTGGTGGGAGGATCACCTGAGCCTCAGAGACCGTGATTACACCACTACACTCCAGGGTTCAAGCGATTCTCCTGCCTCAGCTTTCTGAGTAGCTGAGACCACAGGCACATGCCACCAGGCCAGGCTAATTTCTTGTATTTTTGACAGAGACGGTTTCATCATGTTAGCCAGGATGGTTTCGATCTCCTGACCTCATGATCTGCCCTCCTCACCTCCCAAAGTGCTGGGATTACAGGCTTGAGCCACCACGCCTGGCCTAAAACCAATCTTTTATGGCTTCTGAATTTTATCTTGTTCTTAGAAATTTTCTCATATTTAAAAAAGGTATTTTGGTGAAAGATTTAAAACCAATGTTTGTTTTTGTTTGTTTTCCAAATGTTTACCCAGTCATTCTAACACTGTTTATTGAATAGTCTTTATTTTTCCCATTAACTGAAATAGGATTTTAAAAATCATATTCTCATATGTATTTATGTCTCTGGACTTTCCATTCTATTTTTGTACCATTGATTTCTTTGAATATGAATTGAAACTACACTGGTTGTTTTTGTTTTTTACTTTTATTATGGAAAATTACAAGTATATTCAAAAGCGTATACTTTTTATTTTTCTTTTTTGTAGTTAAAAGTATACACTTGGCCGGGCGCGGTGGCTCAAGCCTGTAATCCCAGCACTTTGGGAGGCCAAGGCAGGCAGATCACT
>NW_012116444.1:649674-684082 GCF_000951035.1 Colobus angolensis palliatus
GGATGGTCTCGATCTCCTGACCTCGTGATCCACCCGTCTCGGCCTCCCAAAGTGCTGGGATTACAGGCTTGAGCCACCACGCCCAGCCTACTATGATTTTTTAAAATGAGGATAAAAGTTTATATCCAGGTATTTTTTTCCTTTTTCTTTTTTCGCTATTATAAACCAGGTCTTTTTCCTTATATCATTTTACAGGCTATTGTGTATATGTATATATATGAAGGTTTTAAATTTCATAATATTTTGTATCCAACTAATTTAACAAATTATTTTGTTTGTAATTTTTTAAATTTATCTTGGATTTTCAAGATACATGCTCATGTCATTCACAAATGATATATTTATTTTCTTTTCATTTTTTATACAAAGCTGCATATTTGAAGTGTTACAGTAATGCTGCTTCTTATCGTGGAGGGTTCTTGGCAAGAATAGTAGACCCCCTGGTACAAAGCCTAGGGCAGGCAGGAAACATTATAATTAGTGTTACTCAACACTTTGGTAGGGTTTTTTTGTTTTTTAATTTTTCATATTTATTTTATTTCCTGCAGATGTGAAATCTGGCAACTATACAGTGTTACAAGTTGTGGAAGCCCTTGGGTAAGAGCCCCTGCTATAGAATGTTCTTCTCCAATCCTGACTGTGTATTCTGAAAAGTTACTTTTGCGCATCATTGCTTTCCTGGAGCCTGAATTTGTCCTGTAGCCCAGCAGCCCCCTTCCATATTAGTACCTCAGTCTAAGACTATGTGTTTGAATTGTTTCTCCTGAAAAGTTTCATGCCATCTGGCTGAGGCTTCTTTAGTATTTGGGAGCACATAGCCTGTAGGCCACATCAACTCCTGGCACAGCCCACAGCTTTGGGGTGAGGTACGTGGTTGAAGGCCATCAGCTGTTGTTGATTCCTTTGTGCATCTTTAGACCCACCTACCCCCATGGGATGCTAGCCTGCCTAGACCTGACTCAGAACAAGCTGTGGGCCCTGCCTGGGGAGTTCCCAGGAGGCGGACCCTGCTGCAGATCCCCACTAGGAGAAAAGGCTTTGGGAAACAGCTGATAAAGCAGTGTTATAGCTTGGGATTCTAAGCACTTAGAGGAAGTATGTGCTTGTAGTATGTAGTGTAGTATAGACCATTTAAATTGACAAGTCTTACTAGTAAGAGTTGTTAATTGTGACAGCATGTCTTCTAAAACAGAAAACTAGAAAATTGGGGGAAATTAAAAAACGAAGTCACTGTTACACATTTCTCCCACGTAACAGACTATTTGGCCTTTCTACTCACATTGTGGTGGCTTTGGTCCATTAAAAAAAAAAAATACAGCATTGGCTGGGTGTGGTGGCTCATACCTATAATCCCAGCATTTTGAGAGGCCAAAGAAGGTGGATGGCCTGAGCTCAAGAGTTCAAGACCAACCTGGGCAACATGGTGAAACCCTGTCTCTACCAAAAATACAAAAAAATTAGCTAGGCATGGTGGCATGCACCTATGGTCCCAGCTACCCGGAAGGCTGAGGTGGGAGGATCACTGAAGTCTGGGAGGTGGAGGTTGTGGTAAACAGGTCATGCCACTGCATTCCAACCCAGGTGACAGAGTGAGACCCCCATAAAAAAAATATATAGGCCAGGCGCGGTGGCTCATGCCTGTAATCCCAGCACTTTCGGAGGACGAGGTGGGCAGATCACGAGGTCAGGAGATCAAGACCATCCTGGCTAACACAGTGAAACCCCTTCTCTACTAAAAATACAAAAAATTAGCTGGGCGTGGTGGCGGGCGCCTGTAGTCCCAGCTACTCGGGAGGCTGAGGCAGGAGAGTGGTGTGAATCCGGGAGGTGGAGCTTGCAGTGAGCCGAGATCACGCTACTGCACTCCAGCCTGGGTGACAGAGCGAGACTCTGTCTCAAAAAGAAAAAAATATATATATACACATACATATATACATACAGCCTTATTGATATATAATTCACATATCATAAAGTTCACCATTTTAAAATGTGCAATTCTGTGGCTTTTAAAAGTGTATTTACAGATTTGTGCAGTTCTCAGCACAGTCGGTTTGAGGACATTTTCATTACTCCAGAAAGAAACCCATGCCCGTTAGCAGTCATTTCCCCTTCCCTCTTCTAACCAACCCCCAGCAATCACTAATATACTTTCTGTCTTCTATGGATTTGCCTCCTCTGGAAATTTCATGTGACCTTTGTTGCTGGCTTCTTTCACTTAGCATGTTTTCAAGGTTCATCCATGTTGCAGCACATATCAGTTCCGCATTTCTTTTCTTGCTGAATAATATTCCCGGTGTATGGCTATGCATCTTATTTAATCATTTATCAGTGGATGGACATCTGGATTGTTTCCACTTTTTTGCTATTCCTAATAATGCTGCTATGAGCATTTGTGTGCCTTGTTCCATTTTTAAATGCTCCAAATGCATAGTTTTCTTTGAGACGGTCTCACTCTGTTAATCAGGCTAGAGTGCAGTGGAACGATCATGGCCCACTGCAGCCTAAACCTCCTGGGCCCAAGCCATCCACCCACCTCAGCCTCCCAAGTAGCTGGGACTACAGGCTTGTGCCACCATGCCCAGCTAAGTTTTTGTATTTTTTGTAGAGACAGGGGCCCACTGTGTTGCCCATGCTGGTTGCGACTGCCGGGCTCAAGTGATCCTCTCATCTATCTCCCAAAATTCTGGGATTACGGGTGTGAGCCACCACACCCAACCTGAATGCACAGTTTTCTACTTCCTGAGTAGAAACCTTTCTACAGGTTTTTATCCTGGGGATCCTGTTAAGAGTGACCTTATTTTTGTCCCCTTACTCTTAGTTAATATATACTCTTACCCTGGAGGTTCAATACAACTGTCATGGCCAGAACTCTTCCACTTTCTGCTTGTTCCTGCTTAGATTATTTCTAATATGTTTCAGTATAATCTCCATAGAGCAGTATTGAGGATAAGTTACTTCCTTGTTGCTTCAGTCCAGCTTCTCCTATATCAGTAATCCTACCTAGTTAGAGCTATATTCTGGCCATCTTACTTTGTAACCTTCCAGTTATAAAGTTTTGGTTTTTCATGTTTTCTTTTATCCTAGGAACTTGGTGGTGATTCTGAGCATTTTTTTTTCCTTAGCATTAATTTACAAAAATACACGTATTCTCCTTGTTTTGGTGGAAGCTGCAGCTGCCAATCATCTCTCAAATCCTGTGGGTAGCTGCTAAGCTGTAGTTCAGAGGAATGTCACAATCATACCACTGGGGAGAAAGAATAAGCACAGTGCTCATTAGGTGCCAAGCTGGGGGTGCCTGGAGGAAGAAACCTCTGTTGGCTCTTGGTGTCATGTGTGCCTCTAAATGATGCCACATCAGTCTGAGGATCGCTCTTAAGCCTTCTGTCCTTACTGGTATCTGTAATGCCGTTACCTCAGGAACACCTTCCTGGGCTGTTTTTACTCTTAACAGGGCTTGGCTCTGCTTCCATGCCCAGGGGGTGAGTATGACGAATGTAAAATATTTATTTCTTCAAACATTTGAACTGGGTAATTGCAGGCCCTCTCTACCCTGTTTTCCCTCAGGTCCTCTCTAGAGAATCCAGAACCCCGAACTCGGGCTCGAGGAATCCAACTTTTGTCACAGGTGCTACTCCACTGTCACACCTTGCTCCTGGAGAAGGAAGGTACTGGTGTCACTAGTAGGAATGTCTTCCTGGATTGCTGAGCCCAGGTCTCCCTTATCTATTCAAGCCAACTTTACTGGCAGGGAGGGAGGGCTTGAAGTATCTATGAACTACTAATGCAAGGTCTTCATTTCTCACTGGTATATGTCGCAGAGATGGTTAGAATTGAGACAAAAGACACATGGATTTCAATACAA
Source organism: Colobus angolensis palliatus (assembly GCF_000951035.1). Lineage (NCBI taxonomy): Eukaryota > Metazoa > Chordata > Mammalia > Primates > Cercopithecidae > Colobus > Colobus angolensis. The sequence continues at coordinate 653,537 of NW_012116444.1, forward strand.
AACGTTAGCCAGGCATGGTGGCGGGCGCCTGCGGCTACTTGGGAGGCTGAGGCAGAAATCGCTTGAACACAGGAGATGGGAGTTGCAGTGAGCGGAGATCACACCGCTGAACTCCAGCCTGGATGACAGAGTGGGACTCTGTCTCCAAAAAAAGAAAGACACATAGATTTCAAATGTAGCCTTAGACTGTTTTTTCAGTGTATTTTCCCACTCTGTAAAATGAACAGAGCAGTATTTCATAGGTAAAGAGGAAAAGTAATGAAATATCAGCATGCTTTGAGGTCCTGAGGGGGAAGAAGGCCAACATCTTACTTATCTTGTGTAGCAGGTGTAGGCAAACTATAGGAAGCAGGAAGGCCACGGGAATTGCCATATTTGGGTGGACCCAGTTTCTAATGGATTGCATTTGCATATCAAAGGTTGCAGCTTGACACTAAGAGCCAGGGCTTTACAAGAAACTTTTCTGGAGATGCTTTTAAAAACAAAAACTTACCAAGGACCCATTTTCCTCTCTGTCTGCCTAAAATAATTTCTTAATAACTCCTACAACATTCCCCCCTGTAGAGATGCCACACTAACTGCTGTTAGGGGGTTTGAGGCGATGACTCCTTCTGGCTACTTCCTACTCGAAAGGGGTGTCAAATGGGGAACAGCAGCAAGGGCTCCTCCTGGAGTTGATCTGAGAGTCCTCAGAAGAATGGCGTGTGGATATGGGATTCAGTTTACAGTACCATTTGGAGTTTGATTGCTTCAGTCTGATGAATGAATTTCCTTTCCCAGCCAACACACAAAATGATACGGCTCTAGTGAGTGGAGCAACATCAGGGTTCTTGGTCCTCATGCTGGTTTAGATAAAATGACACCGATACACGTGAAGTGGTTTTAAGTAGCAGAGAGTTTAATAGGCAAGAAGGAAGGGAGAAGGAAGAAGCTCCCCTGTATAGAGGCAGAGGGAGAGAGGGCTCCAAAGCCAAGAGAGGGAGTTCCTTTTGTTTGTTTTTTAGAGGCAGAGTCTCACTGTGTTGCTCAGGCTGGCCTTAAACCCCTGGGCTTAAATGATCCTCCCACCTCAGCCTCCCTAGAGGCAAGCACCACATGCGCAACCTACAGCCTGTTTAGCGGTATAGCATAGGACATATCTCTTGGTAAAAGAGAAAATTTGTAGTGGAACCCAAACAGAAACAGCTGTTACAGACTTAGGAAAGGAGCAGAACTATTGCGCCGTTCTCGTGCCTATGTCCATTAATGGCTGAATCTGGTTTGTGCAGTGGTACACCTGATACTGTTCTATGAGAACCGGCTGAAGGACCATCATCTTGTGATCCCATCTGTCCTGCAGGGTTTGAAGGCACTTGTGAGTTCTCCTTCATTTCATTATGTAACTTTGTTCAAGGGAGCCCTTGTCTAGTTCTCTCCTTGCGCTTTGGTTCACATGCTGAGGAGCAGGTGCCCAAATGTGGGACTAAATTAGTGTTACCAGCTCTACTTCCCTTTTCCCTCTAGCAAGTAAAAGTGTACTTTGGGGGACTGGAAACCAGAGCCCGCTGGAAAGAGCTGCATGGAACTCATCAGCTTGAGAAAGATTCTCACTATTAGTACTTCTTCCTCAACCAGGGTGCTGTGATTCTTACAGTAGCTAATTAGGCCTGTTGTAGGGTTGTGTTTTGGAGTCCATGCTGCAATTCCCTCAGTGTTCATATACCTTCTCCTTTCCCCCAGAGCCTGTGTGTGGCCCTGCCCTCAGGGCTGGCTGTTTCTGTGCTTAAAGCCATCTTCCAGGAAGTGCATGTACAGGTGAGGGATAACAGTCATGTTGGTGTTTTCCTCTGTCTCCACCCCTTAACATAACTGGGATTCAATAACAAAAATTATTGCCTTCTAAATTCTGAATTCTTTGGGATCTTATGAATGTTTACATGCTCTTCTTCAGCATGTTTATATGCTCTTCTTTGCTACTGGACAAGGAGAGAGGGGTGCATGCCATTAGATCTGACCTGTATCCTCTTATACCTACAGAAAGTAAGGCATCCATCCATCAGGCAGGTTTGGATTATTGGCACCACTGCTGTGCTGCTGAGTCAATAGCATACCCTTTCTCTGTAGTTTCTCTTAGATTGATCTTATGCTGGTATAAGGAGCACTGTTCACTTAGAGATTATGAAGCAGGAACTAGCTGTGTCAGCTGAGGTATTCTTTGAGCACTTTCTTCACTTCTTTCTCCCCCACCCCCAAGTCCCTGCCACAGGTGGACCGACACACAGTCTACAATATCATCACCAATTTTATGCGAACCCGGGAAGAAGGTAAGAGGCAGAGCCTTCTGGGAAATGTCAAAAGCAAGCACATCCTACTTTTTCCCCTATTAGTAGGACTTATTTTACGTGGGGTTATATAGAAGAGTTGGTATCCTGAGAGAGAATGATAAAGGGAAAGGGGGAGTCCGCTCCCTCCCCAGTGAAGTAAAGGAAGGGTAGAGTTTGTTTTAGCCAGTGTTTTAAATTCTTACCTCCACAGCAATGTGTATATTGTTGCACATCTCTTCACTGAGTACTTTCTTGGAATGGAAAAAGGGTCAGCCCTGAAAGGAAAAGGGAAGCAGTGATAGCAGAGGGAGAATACAGGCCAGGAGAAAGCCCACACTTTCTGTGCTGTGGGACAATATAGTAACCTTATTCTCTCCTTCCCAGAGCTAAAGAGCCTAGGAGCTGACTTCACCTTTGGCTTCATCCAGGTGATGGATGGAGAAAAGGATCCCCGTAATCTTCTGGTGGCCTTCCGCATCGTCCATGACCTCATCTCCAGGGATTATAGCCTGGGTACATCGTGGTAGCCATGATTAGCTGGTTGGAGCTTTATCAGATGAATGAAGCTGATAAGCCAACCTCATTCTTTCTCTGTTGCCACAGGACCCTTTGTGGAGGAGTTGTTTGAAGTGACATCCTGTTATTTCCCTATCGATTTTACCCCTGTAAGTAGCACCTTCGTTGATTGATCATGTATTTGTTGAGTATCTGCTATGTGCCAAGCCCTGTTCTGGGCACTGAGGGTACAGGTTACCAAAATAGACATCCCTACCCGCATTATTTTATATTTTAATAAACTAGGAAGTGGAAAAGCGTTTGACATATGAGGAATGATTCAAAGCAGCATGTATTTGGGCGAATTCTTAAGCTCCTTAACACTGTATTTAGTGCTGAAGGCTACAGGATTGCAAAACACTGTCCCTGCCCTTGAAGGCTGAAACATTTAAGTAACAGTAGATTAGGTAGGAAAATGAGTAGTGCTATAGCTGTTCAGAAAAAAAAAAAAAAAAAAAAAAAAAAAAGAAAATGAGTAGTGCTATAGCTGTTCAGAGAAGACAAGAGTTCAGTGTGAGCTAGAGTAGGCAGGAACTGACTTCGCAATTAAGATAGGAATTCAGTTGGTTTGTGGGGGACGCGTAAGATATGATCCTGGAGTTGGATAGGGCATCTCAGGCTATAGAAACAAAGTGACAAAACAAAGAAGGCACAGTTGTGCACAGTGTACACAAGGTATTTGCTCTGACCCTCTTGGGCCTTCCTCCCACTCTGCAGTTGAGTTCCCTTCTACTGCCAAATACTCAGAGTTTCATCACCATGTGGGTGTGTGTGCTGCAAGCATTAGTGGTTTGAAAGAAATAAAAGGCATTCTATTGCAGCATGCCAAACAGCATATTGACTCTCACTGTCTTTATAGTGACACCACCATCTTTGCTGTAGGGAATTTCTTACCAGCTTATTTCAGTTGACATTATGTTACTGGGGACCACCTCTCTCCCAAAATGACTCTTTTCATCTCTTCCATAATCAGAATTCTTATTCTAACTCTATACCCTTGAAATCTTGAAAGATCCTGGTTCAGCCACCACATTCTTCTGTTTTCACTTCGGTTTGTGTGGTTTTTTGGTTTGGTTTTTGCTTTTTTGAGACAGAGTCTTGCTCTGTCGCCTAGGCTGGAGTGCAGTGGTGTGATCTCAACTCACTGCAACCTCTGCCTCCCAGGTTCAAGCAGTTCTCTGCTTCAGCCTCCCAAGTAGCTGGGATTATAGGTGCCCGCCACCACAGCTGGCTAATTTTTTTTTGTATTTTTAGTAGAAATGGGGTTTCACCATCTTGACCAGGCTGGTCTTGAACCCCTGAGTTCGTGATCCACCTGCGTCAGCCTCCAAAGTGCTGGGATTACAGGTGTGGGCCACCATGTCCAGCCTTTACTTGGTTTTATTTTGTGTTTTGTGTTGGTTTTGAAAAGATAATTCATTCACATGATCCAAAGTCCAAAAGGGTGAGAAATCTCCCTACCATCCTTTTTTCCTCATAATCAACCAAGTTATCAGTTATGTTTGTATCTTTACAGAGCTTTTTCATCTATATATAAGCAAATGCCTTAACACCACCCCCCTAAAATCATAGTGTATGCACATGCGGGCATGTACACACACACACACTTCTCCTATACTTTGCTTTTTTCACTGAACAGTATGTCTTGGAGAGTGTTCCATGTCAGTATATAAGTTAGTTATTTCATTCTTTATGGCTCCATAATATTCCTTTGACCAGAAATAACGAATTTATTTCACTAGTTCTCTGTGGATTGTTGCTAATCTTTTGCTGTTATGAGCAGTGCTACGACTTTCATACTTGGGTATAATGATAGAATAAATTCCTAGAAGAAATTGCTAGGTCAAAGAATATATGCATTTATAATTTGGGGGAGAGGAACAGTATTTCGTCCAATTTTTGAAAGATTATACAATGAGCATGATTCAACATTTAAAGGGTAGATAATTAAACTCCTTTCATACCCCTTTACTGCCACTGTCCATTTTCCCATTGGAAACAATCACTGTTCACAGCTGTTTATTTTCACAGAGATAATCTAGGCAAAATAAACTTACAGATAATGTTAGGAAAGTTTCTCTCATTCAAGCAGATTTTTGTATGTTGTTCTGCACTGCAGTCTGTCAGAAGCAGAAAGCTCTTATCAAGATATTAATTAAAACAGAGGCACCTGGCTTTAGTGTAATAATTTGAGTTACAGCTATTCTTTGTCTTACAAATCAGGGTTTTTATTGTTGTTGGTTCTGTTTTGTTTCGTTTTTGAGACAGGGTCTCACTCTGTTGCCCAAGCTGGAGTGCAATAGCACAATCCTTGCTCACTGCAACCCGTGCCTCCTGGGTTTAGGTGATTCTTGTGCCTCAGCCACCTGAATAGCTGGGATTACAGTACGTGCCACCATGCCCGACTAATTTTTTTTTTTATATATATTTTTAGTAGAGATGGGGTTTTGCCATGCTGTCCAGGTTGGTCTCGAACTCCTCACCTCAACTGATCTACCTGCCTCAGCCTCCCAGAGTGCCGGAACTATATGCGTGAGCCACCACGCCCAGCCACAACTCAGTGTTGATCGTGTGCCATCATAGTGGATCTGATCAGTTTAAGGTTCAGTTTCTTCACTATGCTTATATGCTCACTCTAAGAAGAGGCTGGCAAACTTTTTCTTTCTTTTCTTTTCTTTTCTTTTTTTTTTTTTTGAGGCAGACCGGAGTGTAGTGGCACCATCACGGCTCACTGCAGCCTCCACCTCCCTGGACTCTGGTACTCTGGTGATCCTCCCATCCCTGCCTCCTGAGTAGCTGGAACTATAGGCACACGACACTCCTCCCGACTAATTGTTGTATTTTTCTGTAGAGACAGGATTTTGCCTTGTTGCCCAGGCTGGTCTTGAATTCCTGGGCTTCCACCTGCCTTGACTTCCCAAAGTGTTGGGATTACAGGCATAAGCCACCATGCCTGGCCAACGTTTTCTATAAAAGGCCAGACAATAGCTTTGTGGGTCGTATGGTCTCCTCAACTCTGCTGTTACTGCACAAAAACAGCCTTAGACACAAGAACAGCTACAGTAGCTATATCCCAATAAAACTTTTATTATCAACACTAAACTTTGAATTTCATATAATTTTGACTTGTCACAAGATATTCTTTTGGTTTGTTTCAAACATTAAGAATGTTAAAACCATTCTTAGCCAAACAATGTCAACAGGTTGATTTTTACTCCTAATGCAGAGTAGATATTGGATCTTCCTTCACTGTCATCCTAGATTCCCTTATCATTTTTCTTGGATCAGATCTCCTATTTCCTGAGTTCACATATTCCTCATTTTGTGGTTTACCCCCTCAGTTTGGTGGTGTACTTCCTTTAGTATTTTCCTGTGAGAATGTAGGAAGAAGTGAGGATTTTTTAGATTTGTAAGCCTAAAATGTCTTCAATCTTTTCTCTCATTTTTGACATTATGGGCATGTAATTCAGGAATAGAAATTCTAGGCCAGGTGCAGTGGCTCACACCTGTAATCCAAGCACTTTAGGAGGCTGAGGTGGGAGGATCACTTGAGGTCAGGAGTTCGAGATCAGCCTGACCAACATGGTGAAATCCCGTCTCTACTAGAAATACAAAAATTAGCCAGGCATGGTGGCAGGCACCTGTCATCTCAGATACTTGGGAGGCTGAGGCAGGAGAATTGCTTGAACCTGGGAGGTAGAGGTTACAGTGAGCTGAGATCGCACCATTGCACTCCAGCCTAGGCAACAAGAGTAAAACTCCATCTCAAAAAAAAAAAGGAATTCTAGCTGGATGCAGTTGCACATGTCTGTAGTCCCAGCTACTTGTGAGGCTGAGGCAGAACAATCACTTGAGGCCAGGAGTTTGAAGCTATAGTGCACTATGATTGCACCTGAGAAAGAGGCCAGGTACAGTAACTGACGCTTGTAATCCCAGTACTTTAGGAGGCTGAGGCGGGTGGATTGCTTGAGTTCAGGAGTTCACGACAAGCCTCGGCACCGTGGCAAAACCCTGTCTATAAGAAATACAAAAATTAACTGGGTGTGGTGGTTGAGCCTGTAGCCCCTGCTACCCGGGAGGCGGAAGTGGGAGGATGGCTTGGGCTGGGGAGGCAGAGATTACATTGAGCCAAGATCACGGCACTCCAGCCTGGAAGACAGAACCAGACTCAGTAACCAAAAAAAAAAAAATTATTTTCTCCTAAGATTTTGAAGGCATTGCTACATTTAAATCTAGTTATTGGCTGGGCGTGGTGGCTCACACGTATAATCTCAACACTTTGGAAGGCCAAGGCAGGCAGATCACCTGAGGTCAGGAGTTCAAGACCAGCTGCTAGCTAACATGGTGAAACCCCATTTCTACTAAAAATACAAAAAAATTAGCCGGGTGTGGTGGCATGTGCCTGTAATCCCAGCTACTTGGGAGGCTGAGGCAGGAGAATCGCTTGAATCCTGGAGGCAGAGGTTGCAGTGAAGCTTGGGTAACGAGCAAAACTCCATCTCAAATAAATAAATAAATAAGTCTAGTTATCTAGTTTTCATTTGCTGTAGAGAAGTCTGAATTTCTTCTGTTTCATAAACTTCGTATGTACCATTTTTTTCTTCCTCTCTAGAAACTGGTAAGTTTGGTTCTCCCCAATATATTGAAACTTCACAGTGATGTGCCTTGGTATTGGTCTATTTCATGCACTGTGTTGGGCACTTAGTAGGCCCTGTCAGTAGTGACTAATGTCCATTAGTCCTGTAAATTTCTCTTGAATTCTTTAATTGATTATTTCTTCCCCTCTCTTTTCTCTGTTCCTTCATTTTGGAACTCTCATTAATCTTTTGTTGGACCTCTGATTTTCTGACCTTTTGTTTTCTATTTTGTACCTCTGTCTTTGTGTTACTTTATAAGACAATTTCACAGTTTTATCTTTTCTATCAAAGTGCAGTCATGAAAACAAAAACCAGGCCAGGCTCGGTGGCTTACGCCTGTAATCCCAGCACTTTGGGAGGCTGAGGCGGGTGGATCATTTGAGGTCAGGAGTTCCACACCAGCCTGGCCAACATGGTGAAACCCCATATCTACAAAAAATACAAAAATTAGCCGGGTGTGTTGGCGCACCTGTAACCCCAGCTACTTGGGAGGCTGAGACATGAGAATCACTTGAAGCTAGGAGGTGGAGGTTGCAGTGAGCCAAGATTGAGCCACGGCAATCCAGCATGGGTGACAGAGTAAGACTCCATCTCAAAAAAAAAAAAAAAAAAAGAAATGCCTTCTTTTACTGTGTTTTTGGTGGAGTTTGCGAAGAGGAAAAGGAAAACCTGATTTATGTTTTCAATCTGTCGTCTTGGTACAGAAACCATCAAGGCTTTCTGTTTTCAGAATTACAGCTTTTTATAAGGGTGAAAAAAATGGAAATGTCCATCAACAAGGAATTATTTAGATAAACTGGTACAACCACAAAATGAAATCATAGCCACTAAAACCAATGCTATGAAAGAATAATACCAAAAATGTTCTTAATATGTTAAGTGAAAAGAATTAAAAACCGCATGTACCAAATTATTTTTAAGTATACAGAAACAGTATATACTAGCACGTAGTAACAGTATGTATCAGAGAAGAAAGCAATACACGAGAAAGTTAAGCATGCTTATCTCTTAGTGGTGAAATGATAGAAAATGTGTAATCAGATCTTTAAAAATGCCTAAAGACAAAAGTTCCCAAGGAATACATAAAAGGTCAAGCATGTCTTCTTGCTGAGGCGTCATTATCATACTGTCTTCCCTGATTGGGTATGAGTCACCCTGTTCTGCAGGGTTACCAGGTTCAAGCCTGTGTTCAAGGGTGGTCTGAAATGTTACACAAACCCACAGCCCTTCTCCCTTTTCCAGCCACCTAATGACCCCCACGGTATCCAGAGAGAAGACCTCATCCTGAGTCTTCGCACTGTGCTGGCTTCTACACCACGATTCGCTGAGGTGGGTCTAGCCAAGATTAGGGTATATGGCCTTTGCCCATAGAAGGTTCTGAAGAAAGAGCAGTAAAAGCATGGAGAAAAAAAAAAAGATCTGGTATACATTTTAGGGCATGACACCCTACAAGTGTCTTGTGTGGCAGGTATCTTCAAACCTTCGATGTAGAAAACTTTACCATCTCTTCATAATCCAGAGCTGGATTTAGTGGCGCACACCTATAGTCCCAGCTACTCAGGAGAGTCTGAGTGGAAAGGATCACTTAAACCCAGGAGTTCAAGTCCAGCCTGGGCAACATAGGGAGACCCCATCCCCTCCTACACAAAAAAATAAAATAAATAAATAAACCCAATCCCTATATGGTGCTGTCTTTTAAAATCCTATAACTTTGTCAACCTGCCTGTTTTTGAGGTAGTGGGGCTCTGGCCACTGCTTGGCAGGAAAGTTAGCTCACAATCATAGCTCCTGACTTGAATATAGCTCCTTGATGTAGTACCTGCTTCTGGGGACTTGATGTGACTGACACACCACCCATCTCAGGCTTAAGATCTTGCTTCTGTCCCACAGTTTCTGCTGCCCCTGTTGATTGAGAAAGTGGATTCTGAGGTTCTGAGTGCCAAGTTGGATTCTCTACAGACTCTGGTGAGTGGTTTTTCTCCTTGCAGGACCCAGCTACCTTTTGACAAGTTAGGGGTACTAAAGGATATAGATTCTTGGATAGCCAAGGAACAGTTCGTGGGCCTCAGAAGAGGACACCCAGGATTTGGGCCTCTGTGTCCACCTGAAGCCCCCAGCTGCATACTGTCGTGTCTGTCCCATCCCATAGTAACTGAGGAAGGGCTGACCAGCACTCCCTCTCTAGGCTTCTATTTTATCAACCAAGGTAATCTACTTGTCTGTTCCCTGAGTAGGACTGTTAAAAATCTTCACTGGTTTTTCTGCTGAGACCAAGGCTCCTCCAGGTGCCGTTATGCTGAGGGACCTGCACATCCTAGGTGTCTGAGTATGCACATAACTGATAGCGGTTTCCTTGGCAGAATGCTTGCTGTGCTGTGTATGGACAGAAGGAGCTGAAGGACTTCCTCCCCAGCCTTTGGGCTTCTATCCGCAGAGAGGTGAGTGTTACTCAGATAAATTCACTACTATTAACTCTCAATTGTCAGGCATGAGGGGAAATAATACATCCTGTCCTTTTCCCTCTGTCATCCCCAGGGCCAAGGTATTATGCCTGGTTATTCAGGAGGCAAGCAGGGGGACATAATTCTAGTTGAATGACGAGAGAGAGTCCCTATGTGACGGTCAGCTGCTTGGTAAGAGCAGTTGATCACCTTTGCACATTACCCACTTCTTGTCCTTCTGTGGCAAGGAGTGCAGGTCATGGTGCCTCTGGCACTGTGGTGAATAGAAAGGTGAGCAGAGCCACTGCTCAGAGTTGGCTTTCTGTTTCTCAGAAGGTATGTGTCTCTGTCCTGAGTGTGACTAAGGACTTGGTAAGAACACACCAGTGAGAAGACACTCAGTTGACATGTTAATTTCCATTTCTGTGTCCTAGAGGTTCTCACTCTCCTCTCCAACAAGGAAATAGGCAGTGGATTGGTGGGGTCTCATCTGGTGCAGGCTCACCTCAGTAGCCATGGGATCCCTCCCTGACAGGTGTTCCAGACGGCAAGTGAGCGGGTGGAGGCAGAGGGCCTGGCGGCCCTCCACTCCCTGACTGCGTGTTTGTCTCGTTCTGTGCTGAGGGCTGATGCTGAGGACCTCCTTGACTCCTTCCTTAGCAACATTCTACAGGGTAATGGGGCTGTGGCAGCCAGGAAGGGGGAGTGAGCACAATCGAAATGACATTCCTTGCCCGGGTGCAGTGGCTCACGCCTGTAGTTCCTGCACTTTAGGAGGCCGAGGCGGGTGGTCAGGAGTTCAACACCAGCCTGGCCAACATGGTGAAACCTCGTCTCTACTAAAAATACAAAAATTAGCCGGGCATGGTGGTGGGCACCTGTAATGCCAGCTACTCAGGAGGCTGAGGCAGGAGAATTGCTTGAAACTGGAAGGCAGAGGTTGCAGTGAGCTGAGATCGCATCACTGCACTCCAGCCTGGGCAACAAGAGCAAAACTCCATCTCAAATTTAAAAAAAAAAAAAAAAAATGACATTCCTTAAGGGCCAGTGACCTTTCTTGTTTAGCCCCAACATATTTGGTGATTTGGGGGTGACAGCCCTACTCTGAATTGAAAACAATTTGAATGTTAACTGCTTGTAAACTGTCATGGGTCTCAGTCTCCAACCTCTGTGGACTGTAGGGGAAGTCAGGCACCATTTGGCCTCCTCCCCAGGTCTGTGATGTGCTGCTTCTCTAGACTGCAGGCACCACCTGTGTGAACCAGACATGAAACTGGTGTGGCCTAGTGCCAAGCTGTTGCAGGCAGCTGCAGGTGCATCTGCCCGGGCCTGTGACTATATCACCAGCAATGTACTGCCTTTACTGCTGGAACAGTTCCACAAGCACAGTCAGGTAAGGGAGCAGAATCTTTGGGGGAATGATGGGACCTGTATGCTAGGTTCCCTTTCTCAGAGAGCTAAGTTTTACCTGGGGCTGACATAGTAGATCTTGGGTTTTGCTCCCATTGGCTGCTGCTGCTGCTTCCCTTACTCACTTTTTCCCTGTCTCTTACATAAAAGGATCATTCTCCCAAGAAGGGAGGATTGCTTGAAGCCAGGAGTTCAAGATCAGCCTGGGCAACAAAGCGAGATCCCATCTCTAAAAAACAAATTTTTTTTTTAATTAGCCAAGCAGGACATGCTGGTTCATGCCTGTAATCCCAGCACTTTGGGAGGCCAAGGCAGGAGAATCACTTGAGGCTAGGATTTAAAGACCAGCTTGGGCAACATAGCAAGACCACATCTCTACCAAAAAAAAAAAAATTTTTAATTAGCTGGATAAGGTGGCACGCATCTGTAGTCGCAGCTACTCAGGAGGCTGAGGCGAGAGAACCACTTGAACCTAGGAGGTCGGGGCTGCAGTGAGCTATAATCATGCTGCTGTATTCTAGCCTGACTGTGGCAGAGCAAAGCCCCCATCTCTTGGAAGAAAGAAAGGTTTCTCCCTGCATCCAGAGTAGCAGGATTGAAATCCCTTAAAATATTCTTTGACTCCAGTACCCCTTGAAACATTACAGAGCAGCCAGCGGCGAACAATCCTTGAAATGCTCCTGGGTTTCTTGAAGCTGCAGCAGAAATGGAGCTATGAAGACAAAGGTGAGGTTGCCTTCCATTGCAGTGCTCTGGGGACTGTTGAACACTGCAGACTATAAAGGACAGCAGGGCAAAGAGTGCTGTGGAAAAGTAGTCTAGAACAATGGTCCTATTCTGAGGTAGCACAAGAGAACACTTAACAGATGAGATGGATGAGATCTGTTTATTTTTCTCAGTGTGCTTCCTGGATACCCAATGGATTAAGCTCTTTAAATCTGCCCCAGGAGGCGGGGCATGGTGACTCACACCTACAATCCCAGCACTTTGGTAGGCTAAGGCAGGTGGAAAACTTGAGGTCAGAAGTTCGAGACCAGCCTGGCCAATATGGTGAAAAACCCTGTCTCTACTAAAAATACAAAAATTAGCCAGGTATGTTGGCACATGCCTGTAATTCCAGCTACTCGGGAGGCTGAGGCAGGAGAATAGCTTGAACCTGGGAGGCAGAGGCTGCAGTGAGCCGAGATTGTGCCACTGCACTCCAGCCTGGGCAACAGAGACCTTGTCTCAAAAAAAAAAAAAAATCTACCCCAGGTTGTCTGTATATCACAGCTTAGTCAGGGATATGGAATGTAATGGCTTCCTTCTAACCTGGCCTCTGTCTCTCCCTAGATCAAAGGCCTCTGAATGGCTTCAAGGACCAGCTGTGCTCACTGGTATTCATGGCCCTAACAGACCCCAGCACCCAGCTTCAGCTTGTTGGCATCCGTACACTCACAGTCTTGGGTGCCCAGCCAGGTACATCTTAAGGGAAAGAGAGAAGAGAAGGATATTGGTCCTTTTCTTGTAAGGCTGCCTTAGTGAAAAGCAGCCTTACTATCCTGTTCTCACTGCAACTCTGGATGATTTGGGATTTCTAAAAAGAGCTTGGAAGGGTTGTGATGGCTGCAGGGGAAGAAAGATGAGATTCATGTTCCCTTCTAACTACAGATCTCCTATCTTCTGAGGACTTGGAGCTGGCAGTGGGTCACCTGTACAGACTGAGCTTCCTGGAGGAGGATTCCCAGAGTTGGTGAGAATTTAAAGCAGTGAGATATAGAGCACGCTGTTCCCTGCCTCTGTATTGGCAGCAGCAGATCAAGCTAGGACCAGGGCTCTGTGCTTCTGACCCTTGGCTCTCCTTAGGGGAGGTGAGCTCTGTGTTAGGCTCTGGCTGCTAACCGGTTGGAGAGATGTAGGACTGCTCTCTTCTGAGGCTTTAGGAAACCCTGTCAAACTCAGTGGTGTAGGTACTTGAGTTCTACTCTTTAGCAAGGAGGTGTTGGGAGCTCACACTCCTGAACCTGCCTAATATCAGACCTAGGCAAGAGAGCTGTGAGCCAAGGCTCAGCTATTGCTCATCTGCTCTGCGCCTCCAGCAGGGTGGCAGCACTGGAAGCATCAGGAACCCTGGCTGCTCTCTACCCTGTGGCCTTCAGCAGCCACCTCGTACCCAAGCTCGCTGAGGAGCTGCGTGTAGGTATGTGTTTCTAATCCTCTGTGGCCCATCCCTTCCCAGCAAGGCTTTGGGGCTTTCGTGCTTGCTATCACACAGTGAACCTTCATGTTATATGGGTTGCTTTCAGGGGAGTCAAATTTGACTAAAGGAGATGAACCCACCCAATGCTCCCGGCATCTGTGCTGTCTGCAAGCCTTGTCAGCTGTATCAACACATCCCAGCATCGTCAAGGAGACACTGCCTCTGCTGCTGCAGCATCTCTGGCAGGTGAACAGAGGTAACTACTAGGAATAATAACTAAGGGACTGGGCTGAATGGGGAGCTGTAGTCAAGTTTGGAGTTGATGCCTCTAAAGCAGTGGTTCTAGCTGTAGCTATACATAAGAGTAACACAATCAACTCTTTTAAAAGAAAAAAAAATACTGATGCCTGCGTCCAACTAAATCAGTCTCTGAGGAGAGATGGGACTTGGGCAAATAGTACTATTAAGAGTACTTAACCAGGGCCGCCGCTCATGCCTGTAATCTCAGCACTTTGGGAGGCCAAGACCAGTGAATCACTTGAGGTCAGGAATTTGAGACCAACTTAGCCAACATGGAGAAACCCCGTCTCTACTAAAAATACAAAAAAAATTAGCTGGGCATGGTGGCATGTGCCTGTAATCCCAGCTACTAGGGAGGCTGAGGCAGGAGAATCTCTTGAACCTGGGAGGCGGAGGTTGCAGTGACCTGAGATTGCACCACTGTACTCCAGCCTGGCCAGCCTGAGCAATAGAGTGAAACTCTGTCTCAGAAGAAAAAAAGGGCTGGGCATAGTGCCTCACGCCGGTAATCCCAGCACTTTGGGAAGCTGAGGCGGGCAGATCACAAGGTCAGGAGTTGGAGACCAGCCTGGCCAATATGGTGCAACCCCGTCTCTACTAACAATTATCTGGGTGTGGTGGCAGGCGCCTGTAATCCCAGCTACTCAGGAGGCTGAGGCAGGATAATCATTTGAACCTGGGAGAGGGAGTTTGCAGTGAGCCAAGATCGTGACGTTGCACTCCAGCCTGGGCAGACAGGGTGAGACTCCGTCTCAAAAAAAAAAGTGCCGGGCCAGGTGTGGTGGCTTACGCCTGTAATCCCAGCACTTTGGGAGGCCAAAGCTGATGGATCACTTGAGCTCAGGAGTTTTGAGACCTGAACAGCCTGTGCAACATGACGAAACCCCATCTCTACAAAAAATACAAAAATGAGCCAGGAGCAGTAGCATGCACCTGCAGTCTCAGCTACTTGGGAGGCTAAGGCAGGAAAATCACTTTGAGCCCAGGAGGTGCAGGTTGGAGCAAGCCGAGATTGCTTCACTGCACTCCAGCCTGACCTGGGCAACAGGAGTAAAGCCCTGTCTCAAAAAAAAAAAAAAAAAAAAAGAGTACCTAGGTAACTTTCATGTGGGGCAGAATTGAGAGGCATCACCCTAAGGCCATGGTGCTCAAAAGATGGTCTGTTAACTAGCAGCATGGGCGTCATCTGGGAGCTTGTTAGAAGTGCAGAATCTCAGGCCCTCACTGATCGGAATCTGCATTTTAACAGTGTCCCCTGGTAACTCAGAGACCGTTGAGTTTGAGAAGTACTGCTCCAAGGCAAAAGTGACAGCAGCTTGCCCTGTGGGTAGATTCAGGCCTACCGTGGTTGATCCAGCAGCTGTTACATAGTAGAATGAATACTAGACTTGGATTATAACTTGGGCTTGATTCCTGACTTTGCACTTCCTGTGACCCTGGAAAAGCCACTGATCATTTATTTCATCGTGCCTCCATGTCCTTCTCTATAGAGTGAGGGAAATTATACTTATAGGGTTGTTACAAAAAATAAGGGGAGAATATATACAAGTGTTTCTGCTGCAGAGCCTGGAACAGAGCAAGTCTCAACTATGAAGTCTGAATAGATCAGAAAGAACAGCCAGGAGAATAAAGTGACTCAGCTTTTTAATAAGGCACTCTTGGTCTCTTCAGTCACTCATCTTTGTTCTTCTCATCTGCTGTGTATTGGAAATACCTGAAAGTGCTTTTAAGAAAACCTTACAGAGAACACTTTCTCACCAACAGGGAATATGGTTGCACAATCCAGTGACGTTATTGCTGTCTGTCAGAGCCTCAAACAGATGGCAGAAAAATGTCAGCAGGACCCTGAGAGCTGCTGGTATTTCCACCAGACAGCTATACCTTGCCTGCTTGCCTTGGCTGTGCAGGCCTCTATGCCAGGTAACTTTCCACCTCTCCTTCCTGGCCTTTGGGAACTCTGCCCTCTGCTGGTGTTGAACACCACTGCCACCCTCTGGGTATTGGTACTGTGTTTTGTATCATCAGAGGTTTATTTTGAATCCTTTGTCCTCAGAGTGAGATTTCATTTCACAGCAAAGGATGCCACCCTGACCGATGGCAGGAACCAAAATCCACTAGTGTTAGCAACGTTCAAAAGAATGCACACCTTTTCCCCTTGAAGTGCTATGTGATTAGTTTACTTAGAATTGGACTCTGGAGTCAAGCCCACCTGGTTGGGTTTCATCCTCAGCTCTACCACATGCTAATTTAGGTGAAGCTATTCAGCCTTTCCAAGCCTCAATTTCCTCACTTGCAAGATGGAGATAGAGTACCGTCTAGGCTGGCACCATGGTTCACACCTGTAATCCCAGCACTTCAGGAGGCCAAGATAGGAGGATCACTTGAGTCCAGGAGTTTTGAGACCAGCCTGGGCAACACAGGGGACCCTGTTCCTACAAATAGTCAGGCATAGTGGTGCATACCTATAGTCCCAGCTGCTCAAGAGGCTGAGGTGGGAGGATAACCTGAGCCCAGGAGTTCAAGGCTGCAGTGAGCCATGATTGTGCCTCTGCACTCAAGCCTGGGTGACAGAGCGAGATCCTGTTCCTGTCTCGAAAAAAAAGAAAAACTGTTTCACAGGGTAGTTGGTAAGGACTAAATAAGATAGTGTGTAGTACCTGCCACACAGGAAGTACTCAGTATATGACAGTTGCTATAAATAATAAGGACTCATGAAGATAAATGCATGTTTTTAATTTTTTCAGAAACCAACATTACTGGTTTTTTTTCCTTTGCATCTCCATGGACACCAGGGACAACATTTCTATTTCTTATGTTAAGAATGCTCATCTTAGCTATCCCTCTTTCCCACTGTTGGCCTAGTCTAAGGACTGTGCCGAGTTCTCAAGAGCGCTCTGTGGCCCCAGGTCAGACCACTCCTGTTTCTGGTGCCCTGCTGGTTCTCAGGACTACAGCACTACCAGAGGCCAAATTAAGAACTGCTGTCATGGCTAGAGTCAAGCCCCAGAGTCAGTGATGGTGACAGAACCAATCATCCATTTCTTGAACCCGTCATGGTCTTGTGATTGTGTGCATGTGTATGTTTTGCAGAGAAGGAGCCCTCAGTTCTGAAAAAAGTACTGTTGGAGGATGAGGTGTTGGCTGCCATGGTGTCTGTCATTGGCACTGCTACCACCCACCTGAGCCCTGAGTAAGTATAATCATGGATGTGGCCTGAACCCAGGGAGGATAGCATTCTTGGGAAGAAGCAACAGGTAGCTGCCTTGTCAGCTGTCCTTTTACCTATATGTAAATGTGGGTGCAGTTAATTGTCTTGTAAGTTTTGCTGACAAAAGGAAGGGGCTCTTAGCACCATGGACTGTGAGGGTGGGAAGCCATGGGCCAGTGGTTCTTAGCTGCAGGTGGACTTCGGACTTAAGAATTACCTGTAGGGCATTTTAAAACATACCTTGACTTCCCAGATGGGAACCTGAATATAAATGATTACTGGCACATAATATGTGCCAAATTAGTATTTGTTCAATGCATGAATGATCAGGGCATGTCCCATTGACTTGGTGATCCTAATTTGAACCCCAGGTTGAAAAGCATGTCTGTGGAGGAGAGGGCTGCTTTAGAATCCTAGCTCCTTGGTCATACCTAGTACTCTGCCCCCAGGTTAGCTGCACAGAGTGTCACACACATTGTGCCCCTCTTCTTGGATGGCAACGTCTCCTTTCTGCCTGAAAACAGCTTCCCGAGCCGATTCCAGCCATTCCAGGTGACAGTCTTAGAACTTACATCCTTCAAGCTGGTTTTTTAGGGCTAATCTGGAATGGGTAGAGGGGCAGACAAGCCTATTGCTGGCAGGCTTGATCGGGCTCTGCTTCCTTTATAGGATGACGCCTCGGGGCAGAGGCGGCTGATTGCACTGCTTATGGCCTTTGTCTGCTCCCTGCCTCGAAATGTAAGTGAGCACATTTGGGAAGTACCGTTATTTAACCTTGACAAGGGGAAATGGATCCCAGGTGACTTTGGGTTGAAATTTGCCACAGGCTAAGCTGATCTTTTACTTCCCCCACCAGAGAAGTTAGTTCTTATCCATCCCGGTCCCTGCTGCCACTGTGTACTGGTTCTCTTGGAGTTCAGGTGTTCTCTGGGTCCATTACATGGCCAGGTTTTCTGTAGGTGGAAATCCCTCAGCTGAACCAACTCATGCGGGAGCTTTTGGAACTGAGCTGCTGCCACAGCTGCCCCTTTTCTTCTACCGCTGCTGCCAAGTGCTTTGCAGGACTCCTCAACAAGCACCCTGCAGGTACTAAGATCAGACTGTGTAAGGAGCCTCCCACAATCAACTACCCGTGAAATCTTATAGCTCAGTGCTCATTCTCTTTTTAAAAGGAGCTTGCTAATAACATTAGTAGGGCTTCAACTGCTCAAGCACTGTCCTGGGACTGCCCGTGGGAAAAGCATCAAAACCACAGTTGGGCAGAGCTTTATAGTACCTGAGAAGAGAAGGGAGCACAAAGAATCTAGTTCTGCCATCCTACTCCCTACAGTGGGGCTAGTGACAACCCTCTTTTCAAATGGCAGCTCCTCTGTCTTATGAGAATACCAGGCTCTTACGCAGGTGTCCAGTCATTTTGTCCACAGGCAAAAATGGTATGTTTCCCTTTCTAACAGCTTCTCAGGGAGCTCTGCACTTAAGTGATTTGCATCCTTCATTGTTAAAGGGCAAATGTCACCTTTATGTCACCATTTCCTCTCCTTTTTAGGACAACAGCTGGATGAATTCCTACAGCTGGCTGTGGACAAAGTGGAGGCTGGCCTGGGCTCTGGGCCCTGTCGTAGTCAGGCCTTCACTCTTCTTCTCTGGGTAAGGAGTTGGAGTAGAGTCTGTTTAGACAGAGAGGCAGTTATGTCTGGTTAAATAAAATGTCCCTGTTTGACCCTAAACTATAAACATCTATGTCTCGGGGTTCTGGGGTTTGAGTGTCATTCCCCAATTGCTCTCTGTGTCTAATTACAGGTAACAAAGGCCCTCGTGCTCAGATACCATCCTCTCAGCTCCTGCCTTACAGCCCGGGTACGTCCTTTCTGGAGACAGGAGAACCCAGGACCTAAACAAACTTTCTTGTTGCTCCTATTTCTCCCAAGGACTTCCATCCTCCTCTGTGTGGGTTTGTTTTTTTTTTTTTTGGAGACAGGGTCTCACTCGGTCGCCCAGGCTGGAGTGCAGTGGTGCGATCACAGCTCACTCCAGCCTCAACCTCCATAGGTTTGGTGATCCTCCCACTTCAGCCTCCCAAGTAGCTGGGACTACAGGGGCACCCCACCACACCCAGCTAATTTTTGTATTTTTTGTAACAACTGGGTCTGGCCATGTTGCCCAGACTCCTAGGCTCAAGCAGTCTACCTGCCTTGGCCTCCCAAAGTGCTAGGATTACAGGCATGAGCCACCACACCCAGCACCATTCTCATCTTTGGCACTTAAGATTCTTCTTCCCTGATGTACCTCAAAGGCTCTTTTTTCTCCAGCTCATGGACCTCCTGAATGACCCAGAATTAGGTCCAGCAGCAGCTGATGGCTTCTCTCTGCTCATGTCTGACTGCACTGATGTGTTGACTCGTGCTGGCCATGCTGAAGTGCGGATCATGTTCCGCCAGCGGTTCTTCACCGATAACGTGCCTGCTTTGGTCCAGGGCTTCCATGCTGCTCCCCAAGGTGAGGAGTCTGAAAGAAAGGCCCCACATATACACACCTCTCCTTTGCTTGGCCACATTCCCCAAGATAATTTAGGAGCCACTTGCTTCTTTAGAGATATATTGTGGTCTGTGCCTAGAAGACTAAACTTCTAGATTCTTGTCCCACTTCTTCCTTTGATGGGTGTATCTTGCTTATTCTGAGCGTGAAGGACTTTTTTACCCCTTTGTAGGCTGATGTCTCAGCCTCATCACAGATCGGGATTGAATTCTCAAGCTATATATCGAAGTCCAATTTCTCTTCTAAGCCTTTCCATTTTTTACAGATGTGAAGCCAAACTACTTGAAGGGTCTTTCTCATGTACTTAACAGGCTGCCTAAGCCTGTGCTCTTGCCAGAGCTGCCCACGGTAAGTCCTGCAGGCAGAGCTTCTAAGCAAAGGACAAAGCTATTCTTCCTCAGATGGGGCTAGAAAGAGGAGGGGACAAGAACCAGGATCTTCACAATGTGGCCATCCCCCACCTTGCCCATTGCCCCTTAGCTTCTTTCCTTGCTGCTGGAGGCCCTGTCCTGCCCTGACTGTGTGGTACAGCTCTCCACCCTCAGCTGTCTTCAGCCTCTTCTACTGGAAGCACCCCAAGTCATGAGTCTTCATGTGGACAACCTCGTCACCAAGTTTCTGAACCTCAGCTCTAGCCCTTCCATGGTACGTTGAGCCCCAGCAACTCTTTTAGGCACCAGCATCTCTCTCCCTGGGCATGCTCTCATCTCCTTGTGGTTGTGTTCCAGGCTGTCCGGATTGCCGCACTGCAATGCATGCATGCTCTCACTCGCCTGCCCACCCCTGTGGTAAGTACCTCAGGTGTCCCTCCCTGGCCTGGGAACGTCTCAGAAGAGACACGTGAGTACCTTTTTGCCTTAGTCAAGTGGGCTTGGCCACCCTGCTGTGTAACTGAGATCTGAATTACAAGGTACAGATCTGGTAATTCTCGGCCCAAGGATTCTTTTCCTTGGGCCCAGAAGGTAACAGAATGGTCATCCTGCCACTTAACATCCCTTGGAATCGCTAAAGATGTTTTGCTTTCCTCAGAATATTAGTTGCACAGAATCAAAAAAGCGGTACTTTCAGCTGCCTTGGATGAGCAAGGTTGATTATATCCTCTATATCCTCTGACTCCACAGCTGCTGCCGTACAAACCACAGGTGATCCGGGCCTTAGCCAAACCCCTGGATGACAAGAAGAGACTGGTGCGCAAGGAAGCAGTGTCAGCCAGGGGGGAATGGTGAGTTTCTAGGTCATGGGGAGAGATGGGACCAAAATGAGCCTCACCACTAATGCCGCCATCTTTCTGCCTACAGGTTTCTGCTGGGGAGTCCTGGCAGCTGAGTCTTCAGTCCTGGCCTAGACTGTTCTGACAATCTAACCTGGAATTACTATCGAGCCATCTTCCCAAAGCAGGGAAACCACTGGCCTCTGACTGCCTTTCCCACAGACACAGCACAAATGCTAGGCCTCTGTTGCATGGCTGTACAAGGAACATAAGAGTCCAGATTTCTAGTGGATTTGTGAAATAAGTATGTGTGAGACACTTGTGTTTGAAGAAAGATCTAGGGTCCTGGGTCTCTTGCATTGGTATGTCAGAAAAGGGGCGATATGCTGCTGAGGGGTGAGTGCATATGAGTGTGGCCCTGAGGACCAGGGCTGGCAGATGTGTGTACCTGCTGAAGAATAAAGATTTCTTTTGGTAAGGGGCTGTCAGATATTTCCCCCACCCCACATGTGCTTCATATAACCGGAGGGGCCACTGCACCAAGCTGGAGGAACAATGACAGGGACTGGCCTGTAAGCCCAACACCTTAGGAGGCTGAGGCAGGCTGATCGCTTGAGACTAGGAGTTTCAGACTAGCCCTGGCAATACAGCAAGAACCCATTTCTACAAATAATTTTTAAAAAAAATTAGATTGGGCATGGTGGCCGATGCCTATAATCCCAGCATTTGGGGAGGCTGAGGCGCATGGATCATTAGAGGTCAGGAGTTGAAGACCAGACTGGCCAACAGGGTGAAACCCCATCTCTACTAAAAATACAAAAATTAGGCATGGTGGCACCCACCTTTAATCACAGCTACTTGGGAGGCTGAGACACAAGAATCACTTGAAACTGGGAGGCGGAGGTTGCAGTGAGTCGAGATCGCACCCCTGCACTCCAGTCTAGGAGACAGTGAGACTCCGTCTCCAAAAAAAAAAAAGGCATGACCAGAACACCTCACTAGGTTTTGACTTTCCCCTTCCCTGCCCTATTGTGAGGCAGAGAGTGAGAAGCTACATATCTTTAAAAATCAAATACCTTTATTTTTGTTCCCTTCAGCAGCATGTGAGAAGTGGCAGTGACCTCAGCAGCAGGTCTGGTATCTTTGCCCTGTTGAGAAGCCAAGATCTCAGCTGTACTAGTCAGGTGTTTTTTCAGACAGCAAGTAGGAGAGGTGGTGGCCAACTCCAGTGCTGTATCCTGGAGGAGGTCCTGGTCAGCACTGGGCAAAGTAGGTAGCTAGCTGCCTGACCCCTAGTCTGGGGTTGGAACTTCTGTTTGCCTGAGTAAAGGGATGTCAGTCCTAAGATTTCTCCACATTGTGTCTGTCTTCTGCAGTGGCAAAAAGGCTGGTCCTTGAATTGTCCTGCATGGTACCCTAAGGCAGGCCCACTGGCTCTTTTTGATCAAAGATTCCAAGAAAAGTTGCCCTTGGAGGCCCTTGAAATAACATAGGAAGCAGAATGAGTGCTGAAGTCGTGGCTGACAGTCTAGCTCACACTGCCATCACAGAGGCTGAGTGAGCAGTCACCCAGGGAGGGGGCTCCCAGCTCATTCCATTCCCATGGGGCAGGTGACTAGAAGGTAAGAGCACCCGAGTAAGCCAATGCCTACAAGAGAAGAGAGAAATGTCTCTGAGTTCCAAGAATTCTTGGTCCTTCCCGATCATCATTCCTTAACAAGCATACATCAAGGTATCCTGAAGCTGCCTTGATGTCAATTATGAAAGTAACAAAAGTTCTAATTTTTTCTGCCTAATTTTATCCAACAAATGTACCTTTTGGTGCCTTGAAGGCCTTTTGAGGTTTCGAGCTCAACTTTTTTTTTTTTTTGAGACGGAGTCTCGCTCTGTCACCCGGGCTGCAGAGTGCAGTGGCTGGATCTCAGCTCACTGCAAGCTCTGCCTCCTGGGTTTACGCCATTCTCCTGCCTCAGCCTCCCGAGTAGCTGGGACTACAGGCGCCCGCCACCTTGCCCGGCTAGTTTTCTTTTTTTTTGAGACAGAGTCTCGCTCTGTCGCCCAGGCTGGAGTGCAGTGGCTGGATCTCAGCTCACTGCAAGCTCTGCCTCCTGGGTTTACGCCATTCTCCTGCCTCAGCCTCCCGAGTAGCTGGGACTACAGGCGCCCGCCACCTTGCCCGGCTAGTTTTCTTTTTTTTTGAGACAGAGTCTCGCTCTGTCGCCCAGGCTGGAGTAAAGTGGCCGGTTCTCAGCTCACTGCAAGCTCCGCCTCCTGGGTTTATGCCATTCTCCTGCCTCAGCCTCCGAGTAGCTGGGACTACAGGCGCCCGCCACCTTGCCCGGCTAGTTTTTTGTATTTTTTAGTAGAGACGGGGTTTCACTGTGTTAGCCAGGATGGTCTCGATCTCCTGACCTCGTGATCCGCCCGTCTCGGCCTCCCAAAGTGCTGGGATTACAGGCTTGAGCCACCGCCCCCGGCCTCGAGCTCAACTTCTAAAGGTCCACTTTAAGCACAGTGATAGGAGAGTCATGTACATGGGAAAGGGTGGAGGGAAGGCACGTCTGTCTGCCCATCTAATTGTTATCGCCTCAGTAACTGCCATTTGAAAAATTGTTTCCCCAGCCAGGCACGGTGGCTCACACCTGTAATCCCAGCACTTTGCGAGGCCGAGGCGGGCAGATCACGAGGTTAGATTGAGACCATCCTGGCTAACATGGTGAAACCCCGTCTCTACTGAAAATACAAAACAAAAATTAGCCGGGCGTGGTGGCGGGCGCCTGTAGTCCCAGCTACTTGGGAGGCTGAGGCAGGAGAATGGCGTGAACCCTGGAGGCGGAGCTTGCAGTGAGCCGAGATTGCGCCACTGCACTCCAGCCTGGGCAACAGAGCGAGGCTCTGTCTCAAAAAAAAAAAAAAAAGAAAAAGAAAAATTGTTTCCCCTTGTCTTGGGCTGAGAGGTAGCTCCAGTTACTGTCTTAGGGCCTCTGTGACAAGTAGATTATTTTCATCTCACAAATTATTGGCTTGAACTCTAGACACTGCTCTCCAAGTGAGAGGTGACTGCTGGCCACTGCATCCTACAACCAGAGGCCCCTTCCTGAGCACAGCTTTCCGAGGATTCTACTGTAGTCATGTTGAAGCCTCATCTGTTACTTAAAACCACATAGTGTTGGCCTCAAGCCTCTTAGGTTCAAATGAACAGTGATCTCTATTCGTAGAGTCTAGAACTGTGCTAACACAGTAGCCACTAGCCATATTCCAAGTGCTCACAGGCACAGAACATCTTTCTCTTCACAGCATTCTGTTGGACTGCATTAGTCTGTGTGTCTTACATTACCTTCCTGTGTCCACACCCAGGAATACCTTCCAGTTGTCCAAGCAGCCGTAGTTGTAAGGATTCCTAAATACCTGGAGCCAAGAAAAACACATGTTTCTTTTAACTTCTAATTTTTGAGACTAAACTGGCTAAGCTAAAGCTCAGGTAGAGTAGTTCTGGCCTTTTACAATGCTTGCCCTAGTCAGCCCTGCCCATGGCCTGTTTACAGGAGAGCAGGTTCAGTTACCCACCTACCCACCCCAAGCCTTCAACCCTACTCACTCTGCCCTTGGCCTGTAGCCGACGTCTCTCCTTCTTGTTGATGTGCCTTTCGATGCTAGTCTCACCTCGACTGATAAGAACAGCATGCCATACAGTTAGGGCACCCAGGGCAAGTGCCACAGAACTAAGAAAAGAGGGGCGAAGACTGGTGGGTAGTTTAGAGAGGGCTGGAGGAAGTATGTCTGAAATTGAGCTAAGCAATAACAACTGGCTTGTAACCTCTCTACCTAAGTCGTCCTCACCTCCCAGCATATATCCTAGACAAACTTTTACTTCATTATGTCTATAAAGAGCATCAATGAAAAAGCATCAAAGTGGCCTAAGAATAAATGATGTGAAGCCAGGCATAGTAGCTCATGCCTAGTAGTCCCAGCAACTCAGGAGGCTGAGATAGGAAGATCATTTGAGTCTAGCATGGGCAACATAGCAAGACTCCATCTCTGTTGTTGTTAAAGGAAAATAAGAGAGTATGCAGAAAGGAGAGTAGAGAAGTCTGTATTACTGAGAAAATGTTCTATATTTCCTAAAATACCCATGCTTAGGAGATAGTGGGAGGTAGTAAAAGCACCCAGGGTTGGAATGGGATGGCATGAAATTCAAATTCCAGTGCTACTCTTCCTACTAGCTGTGTATCATAGAACAAGTCACTTCACTTCACCGCCCCTTGGCCCCCAATTTTCAGTTTTCCTCATCTATAAATAAGGAGTTTAACTTACTCTGGTTACATATCAAGCATATACTTGTATCCATGTGCTTAGTAATAAGCAATGCCAATATCCTCAGTGCTTCCTGCCCTGAAATGCTTTAGAAAAGTGCTGGCTCTTTGCCAACCTAAATTAGACTAAACAGTAGCAGTTCACTTAGGAATGGGTTTCTGCCTGCGTGTGGCCACCTAAAAAACTTTTTCTGAAGCTTCCCCTCCCTTAAAACTATCAAAATTAAATACCTGCACAGGAACCAGAGGTAGACAAGACTCTTGTGAGTCATCCTTTCTCGAAAGGAGAAGATGGGTGGTGGGGTCTGGTGATAAGTCTAGAAAAAGAAAACAGCAAAGCTGGCTC
Source organism: Colobus angolensis palliatus (assembly GCF_000951035.1). NCBI lineage: Eukaryota > Metazoa > Chordata > Mammalia > Primates > Cercopithecidae > Colobus > Colobus angolensis. The sequence continues at coordinate 678,974 of NW_012116444.1, forward strand.
ATTTGCTCTGTGGGTCTCCAGCAACTACCCCAGCACCTATAGGCAGGAAGTGATCCAAACCCAGGCAGAGGAAACGGGGTAAAGCCACAGGGGAGTCAGGGAAGCAGCGAAGATGGGTGGACCAAGCCCAGCGGCATCACCACATGGACAAACACTGGGCAGCAGAGCAGGGTCTGGACAGGATGGTGAAGCACAGGAGGAGCTGACCCTGGGCCTTCAGAGTGACAACACAAATGGGGCTCCAGGGGAAGCCACTCCAATCCCCAGCCAGAACTCCTTCACTGCGCGGCTGCATCCCCAAGAGAGGAGACCAGACCATACCCAGAATGGACTGACTGGAGTGAGGAGAACCACTAGGGACTGTGAAAGGACAGCAGAAATACAATCAATATGGGCCCAAGATGGGCTCAGCAGATTAAGGAGTCCTAAAAGGTACTGGGGGACAGGGATGATCCATATGTAGATAGACCAGGTGCAAGGGATGATCAGACTGGCTCAGCCTGATCTCTGTCCCCTGGAACCCCATTACACAGACTAACATAGACTCCTTGCTGCTCAGGCCGTCACCAAGGCAGACTGCTTGCTCGGCTGAAGAGAGGTGATGACGGGATAGATAGCCAAAACTGTCAAATACCAGGAACTTCCAGCTTGCCTGTAGGTCACTTAGTTTACCCACCACAGCCAGTCGGCCTGAACACTCCTGATCTGGTCTAGAGTGGCCTCTCAGCAGCCTCTACAACTAAATGGGCAGGTCGGCCCCAGTTGCCTGAGCAACTCTATGCCCCCAGGCCTGAGCAGCAGGAGGCAGTGGGGTGGGGACAGCCCACCTGGTTGGCAACCGCCTGTAGTTTGTTCTTGTCGAGCTGTTTCATTTTCTAAGGGGATGGAAAACAGTGCTGGTTATACTCTCAGGCTTCTAGGATGGGGTGCTACCGCCCCATTCCTTAGGGGCAGGTTCTACATCGCAAAGTTCTGCACTACTGAGCTGCCCTATTCCTGACAACGAGCTCACCTCAATGGCAGCATAAGCCTCCCGGAAAAGGTCCCAACTTCCGTAGCTGCAGTAGACACAGCCCAGAGTCATGAAAAAGCAGAACGAGAAGAAGTATCGATGGTTATAGTGGCCCACACAATTGTTTAGCCAGGCTGGTTGGGAAATGATTAAGGACTAGAATCAAACACAATTTCAGGTGGTGTCCAGGCCCCTCAGATTCATCCCTGGTTCATGACAACATCACCCAAGCCTCAGGCTTCCAGTCACTAAGAACTACTTTCCAAAGGCAGGAAAATACAACTCTTTACACCCCAGGTTGAGGTAGAAGTGCTCAAAGCTTTTCAGAGCATTCAGGTCCCACCAGGAAGTCACAGAAACTGAAATCCTTCACTAAAATGAATCTGCCGATATTTCAGCCTAGCTGGAGTTAGCCAAACATCTGTGTGGAACAGCAGATGGGGACCCATGGTTCTATCTGGCATACCCAGTGAACAACCACAGAAGCTCAAACATCTCTTTCCATCCAATAGCTGTTAGCATGAGAGTTTAGAAAAGAAAGAGCTGTTAAAAGATTCCTTGCTCCAAGAAGATCTGTCCTAGAGTGTGAGCTTCCTGCTCCCCCAGGAGATGGTCAGCCCCCACAACTCCTCAACTCCAGTGTTCTCTGCAGGGTGATGCTAAATGGTGGTCATTAACCCTGTACAGTACTCTGGAGCTAAGGAAGGCCTCAGGCAGAAGAGGAAGCAAAAGGATACGGCAGTGGTGATCCATCTTCAGCACACACCTGTGAGGAAGGGACACAGGCTCTGTTACGGTGGCCAAAGTTCTTGAGATGTCAGTGCCAATCCTGACATCATCCTGCTGAGGTGGAAAGGGCACAGACTTTGAAGACAGCCAGGCCTTGCTTCAAACCCAGCTCTGTAGTTTAATAGCTATAAGATACTAGACAAGGTAACTCATCTCTCCAAACCTCGGTTTTCACAAGTGGTAATAATGCCTAATTCAGAGGACCACTGTAAGGATGAGGTGTCAGGAGAAGAGGGCACATTGCCTGGGACATGATGGGTGCTTCACCCATGTCTTAGCAAACTCAAGGTGAGGTTTTGCCCTAGGGCTACAGCAGGACCACAGCTGGGATTCCCAGAGAGCAAAGCCAAGACCCACCTGTTGCAGATGCTGCAGTGGTGTGTTCGGGCTGGCTTGGGGTAAATGCACTTCTTACAGATGGAGACCGTGGCGATATCATTCCTGCCCTGTGTGAAGGGAGAGCATAACTGTGGCAGCACCAGTTCTGTCTCTCAAAACATACCAAGATACTCTCCCCACTCCTGGGACCAGGTCCCATAGCCAGCAATTTCCCCCAATGCCCCTGTGAGGACCCACCTGGGGTGGGTACCCAGGCGGAGTGGTGATGGCCTGGTAGTAGTGGAAGACAATCAGGATCAGATTCCAGTGGCTATAGAAGAAATGCCAGCAGAGTCGTGGCACTGAGTAGGTTCGGAGGATGAGAGGCAGGACACATAGGTAGGCGATAGCCACAATGGAGCCTGTCAGCACGATCACCAGGACTACGAACACCTGCCAACACCAGCAAGGTCAGGGAGACATGGCGCAAGAGCTATGCCCAAAGCAGACTCGGAGTTTCCCTAGGGGTGGGGGCCGGCCTCCAAAACCTGGGTTGGGTCTGTCAGAGACATGTCCCTCTGCTTCCCACAATACCCCTTTTCCTGCTCCCTGGACATCACTCACCACTCCAAACCAGCGGATTACATTGTCTACCAGCCAGTAGACGGGCTCAAAGGCAGCATCGACAGCGGTGTCACTGCCCCCAAAGGAGTTGTAGAGCAGGGAGCGCAGGCAGACCTTGCCGTAGCGCCAGCGCTGTACTAGACCCCGGAGCAGAGGTGGACAGCGGCGCCTGTAGCCCAGCAGCAGAAGCAGGCGGAGGCAGAGGCGGGCCGGGCCCAGCAGCAGGCTCCGCTGGCCTCGCATGTTTCCTAGGAGAGCACACCATTGTGAGGATCTAGTCTGAGCCCTCCCTTCCTAACCCGCTAGTGGGAAAGCCTAGAGTACTCACTGGGAGGGCAAAGCCTGAGACTAAGACCCAGCTAGGCCAGTCACCACCTATGAGAAGTAGGAAGGTTACTTCATTTTTCTACGGACAGTGCCCATGTTCCAACCAGATTAAGGGGGTAAGACTGACGGTTCTGAGCCTGCAGAAATCATACTCATATTACACCACATGGTTGCATAGCAAATCCAAGGTGATGCACACCTAAAGCAACAGGCCACAGGAAAGGGGTGAGAAAGGCTGCTCCAAACCAAAGCAGTCTTAGGAACTGTCTGTGTAGACAGACCTTTGGGTGGAGTGTGGCCAACATGGACAAAGCTGCCCACTGTGTCCCTGGGCATGGCCACCGTAGCAGAGATCGCCAGGGCTTCCTGACTGCGTTGGCACATCAACCCACCTTCAGACGATTACTCCTCACCAAAGAACAGCCAGTGGAGGAATGAGTACACAGAATGTGGATCTTGCACCGAGATATTCCCTGGTGCTATTTAAGTCTTGGCAAAAGATACTCTTCCTTCCTATTCCCTCTGGGCTGATGTCACAGGCTAGCCGACTCAACCTGGTAGCATGACATTACCTGTCTCCTGTCAGGACAGCCAGCTACCCCTTGCATGACAGAAAATGCTTTGTCTCCAATTCCATTCCCAGCCCCACTCCCAAGGAAATGGTAGCCAAGATAACTCCAGGTATTCTGAGCCAAAACCACAGGAAGGAGTCACAAGCAATGGGAGGGGACCTCCATGTTGATTCATGAAGGCCTCGGGGCCTGACCTCTCTGATGGACTCCACTGCCCCAGTCTAATTAGACACTCAAGAATCTTCTCTGCAGCTGCTACCTTAGCCCCAAGCTGCCCAACCAGACTTCCCAGTTCACCGCTTCTGTGGCACCTCTACCAGTGCCTCCATCTCCTCTATGCAGTTTCTACCTCATGCAGCAGCCATGGGAAGAGATCAGCTACCTGGGCAATGACCAGAAGACACAGATGCGCTAACAGATGACAGTTTCATCAGTTCTGCAGATTAAATACTTTCACCAGAAAAAAAAATTATCTGATTTTGCCCTGAGGCAGCCAGGGAGGGCTGCTTTGTCCTTGACAACCCCACTGACTTATTTAACAGGTAGCTCAAAACCCAACAGAAACTGGAGGAGGCTGCTCCACTGCAGGGATGGTTTCAATTCGGTAACTGGAGCATTGTACTCTCCTTGCACCCTGGCTCATCCCCACAAAAGACCTTTCAAAGAAAATACTTAATTACCTCCTTGCACAAGCCCTGTAAGCTCTAAGGTGAAAAGGAACTTAGCAGACAAGGTCTACAGAGGAGAAAGCACAATTCGGTAGGGACCTACACTCAGCACCAGGATAAAGAAACTGTCTGTTCCTGTCACCTCCTAGGAAGCGAAAAGAATTAAGGAGAGTGTAGAAAAGAGAAAAAAAGGCCAGGCGCAGTGGCTCACACCTGTACTCCCAACACTTTGGGAGGCTGAGGCAGGTGGATTGCTTGAGGTCAGGAGTTAGATCAGCCTCGCCAACATGGTGAAACCTTGTCTCTACTGAAAATACAAAAAAATAGCTGGGCATGGTGGCACATGCCTGTAATCCCGGTACTTGGGAGCCTGAGGCAGGAGAATCGCTGAAACCCGGGAGGTGGAGGTTGCAGTGAGCCGAGATCACGTCAGTGCACTCCAGCCTGGGAGATAGAGTGAGACTCCGTCTCAAAAAAAATTAAAAAAAAAAAAAGCTCAAGCTCAAACTTCCACCCCTACTGTTTGGAAGCATGATTTGGCTTGTAGCATGAATTTTTAAAGTGGTAGATACCCACAATCAAATGTAAGAGTGGGACAAAACAGATTACCCCACAACAAATCTAGGTGGCTTTTGGACTGTCCACACCACTGTTCATTCCCTTTCTATAGCTAATGGAGAGTTTCCTATTTGCCAAAATACTTTTTGTAGCAATAGCATGCAAATCCAATGCATTCCTCATTTGTAATAAACTCAAATTATATGCTACCTCGCACCTCTTCTAGTCTTAAAAAAAAAAA
>NW_012116444.1:685767-694373 GCF_000951035.1 Colobus angolensis palliatus
ATTGAGGAAAGGAGTTTTGTGGGATGTTTTGTTTTTGTTTGTTTTGTTAAAGACTCACAAAAAACTGTCCCTTTTCTTCCAAGCACTTATGTCAGCATATGATTAGACACTCAGGTATGTTTCCCACTAGACTTCTCCCTTGCGTAAATCTAAGTTCCACGAGTGCAGGCGCTACCACCATACCATCAGTATCTAGCACAAAGCAGCTCCTCCATAAATGTTTGTTGAATGCGTAATGCCTACCTTTCTAGTTTTAGAGATTGATCCAGGATTAGCTCAGGACCATATAAGCAATATTTGAAGGAGCACAGTAGAAAGAGGATTCAGAATTAGAACTGTTAGGTTCTGGCTAACTTGACCTCGATTCTGCTTGGAGTAAGTAACTTAAGCTGTCTGACTCAAGGGGCTTTCTATTCAGTCATTGTTGGGAATGTCCTTAACAGTCCTGAGTTTGTTCATTTCATAGATATCACTTGAGTATTTTCATGTGTCAGGCGCAGCGCTGACTTGGTTTCTGCTATCAAAGGACACAGACACAAATTGTAAACAAATAAATGCTCAAATGAGCATATGATTATGTGGTGGCTACTTTGAAAGAATATTACAGGGCACCTTGAGAACATGTAACAGGCAAACCCATCCTAGTCAGCAGAAGTGACATTGAAGCTGAATCATCTAAAGAGTAGGTTAGAGTCAGGTGGGTGGAGAAAGTGCAGTTCTGGCAGAAAGAATAGGTTGAAGAGAGATCTGAAAGTGGGAAGAATTTAGTAAGTTGGGAAACTGAAAGAAGGCCAGGAGAGCTGAAGCATCGTGAGCAACAGAGAGATTGTTAAAAGATGGGACTCAAAATATCTGTCTCACACCAACAGCCAATACCATGCTCAAAGAAAACTCTGCAAGTATTCACTTAAAACAAGCATAGCCACTATTATGTAATATTTCTGTGGAAATTTCAGCCTGTGCAGTAAAATAAGAAACAGAAAGAAGCAGTATAACTTTGGAGGAAAGAGTAAAATTGTCAGCCAGACAGTGGCTCATGCCTGTAATCCCAGCACTTTGGGAAGCCAAGGTGGGTTGATCACCTGAGGTCAGGAGTTCGAGACCAGTCTGACCAACATGGTGAAACCCCATCTGTACTAAAAATACAAAAAATTACCCGAGCGTGGTGGCAGGCGTCTATAATCCCAACTACTCGGGAGGCTGAGGCAGGAGAATCACTTTAACCCAGAGAATCACTTTAACCCAGGAGGTGGAGGTTGCAGTGAACTGAGATGGTGCCATTACACTCCACCCTGGGCAACAAGAGTGAAACTCCATCTCAAAAAAAAAACCAAAAAAAGTAAAATTGTCAATGATTATAGGCAATATAGTTGTATACCAAGAAATTCCGAGAGAATCACCAAAAAACTTATTGGAAGTTTAGCGATTTACTACAAAAAAATTAGCCAGGCATGGTGGCGGGTGCCTGTAGTCCCAGCTACTTGGGAGGCTGAGGCTGGAGAATGGCGTGAGCCCAAGAGGTGGAGCTTGCAGTGAGCCGAGAATGTGCCACTGCACTCCAGCCTGGGCAACAGAGCAAGACTCCATCTCCAACAACAACAACAAAAAAGAAGTTTAGAGATTTACATCTTCTAGCAGCATTCTGTAGCCCCCTGGTCCTCCTATTTCCTAAAATTTCTAAGGCCTTCTGCTCTGGGCTATAAATGAATCCATACTCCAGCTCTCACCTGTGTACCAAGACACTCCTATATTACTCTCAAGACACAAATGCCTTGACCCAAGGGTTAGCCAGGACATTTCAGTTTTTTCTTGTTCCCTCTGTAGCTTCCTGTGGTGTCTGTAGTGAGAGAAACAGAGTCCCAGTTACTGCCAGATGTGGGAGCTATTGTAACCTGTAAGGTAAGTTTATCCTAACTTCCATGCTTAGAACGCCCATTCAATGCTGAAATCATGACCATGCCAGAACTGCAGTGTCCAGTATGATAGCCACAAGCTACATAAATTTATTTCTGGCGGGGCACAATGGCTCACGCTGGTAATTCTTGCACTTTAAGAGGCCAAGGCAGGCTAGGTGCGGTGGCTCATGCCTGTAATCCCAGCACTTTGGGAGGCCAAGGGGGACTGATCACAAGGTCAGGAGATTGAGACCGTCCTGGCTAACACGGTGAAACCCCGTCTCTACTAAAAATACAAAAAAAAAAAAAAAAAAAAACTTCTATTCTCCACTTTTCAGATCATTCTCAACCACGTCCTAAATTCCTGAGCGCTACAGGAAATGCCTGCCTCAAGGACTAGATTTACCCAATTCCTTAGGGTTCAATTCTGTCCCTAAGCAGTTCTGTAGCCTCGGACAAATCATTCAGCCCTGCTGGGACTCAATCTCCTTGTGTTCACATTCAGTGAGGGAGTGGGATTAAATGCTGAAGTCCCTTCCAGCTCTAACCCTCATTGATTCTGTAACTATACAGATACAGTCAACCCCAGTATCTGCGGAGGGATTGGTTCCAGTCCTCCCTTCAGATAACAAAATCTATGGATGGTCAAATCTGATACAAAATGGCATAGTATTTGCATATAACCTATACATATCCTCCCATATACTTTAAATCATTTCTAGATTACTCATAATACCTAATACAAAGTAAATGCTACACATAAACACTTTTTTTGTTTGTTTTTGAGATGAAGTCTTGCTCTGTTGCCCAGGCTGGAGTACAGTGGCAGGATCTCGGCTCACTGCAACCTCTGTCTCCTGGGTTCAAGCAATTCTCCCTGCCTCTGCCTCCCAAGTAGCTGGGATTACAGGCACCCGTCACCTCACCCAGCAAATGTTTGTAGTTTTAATAGAGACAGGGTTTCGCAATGTTGGCCAGGCTGGTCTTAAACTCCTGACCTCAGGTGATCTGCCTGCCTTGGCCTCCCAAAGTGCTGGGATTACAGGCGTGAGCCACCATGCCCAGCTGCCCCCAAGTATTTCCAATCCATGGTTGGTTGAATCCGCGATGTGAAACTCACAGGTATGAAGGGCAAACTGTATTTGGTAAATGTAAATGAAATGTTTATAAAGCACTTAGCACAATACCTGGCTCATGGAAGTACTCAAATATTTGCTGAACCAATGACCTGGAGGGATGCAGAAGTGGAAAGCCTGGCCAGATGTCTATCTGTCCTACAAATACCAACAGGGACACTCTTGCCAATGTGATAACCCTAAATAAGTGTCTGCTGCTATCATTCTGTCTGATTAATAAAGAGAGAAATACAAACTGTTATTAAAATCATGGCACTTAGGAGCTACAAGTCGTTTTTCAAAACAAGCCCAACCAGAAATCAGCCCAACCGTGTAAATAGAAAGCTCCTAGATGCACAGATACAGATTTGGGTGAACAAAGTCTGAAGCTAGGGCCTCTCTCCATTAGCTAATGGGGTACAGGATGCCAGGAAATTGATATATGTAGTAAGTGGGCTGCAACTGAACATACAAACTTTGCTTTTTTTTTCTTTTTTTTTGAGACTGAGTTTTGCTCTTGTTGCCCAGGCTGGAGTGCAATGGCACAATCTGGGCTCACCACAACCTCCGCCTCCTGGGTTCAAGCAATTCTCCTGCCTCAGCCTCCTGAGTAGCTGGGGTTACAGGCATGTACCCCCACGCCCGGTTAATTTTGTATTTTTTTAGTAGAGACGGGGTTTCTCCACGTAGGTCAGGCTGGTCTCGAACTCCCAACCTCAGGTGATGCGCCCGCCTCAGCCTCCCAAAGTGCTGGGATTACAGGCGGGCCACCGCACCTGGCCCAGACTTTTCATCTCAGGAAATAGAGGTAAAGCAAAATTCAAAAATATGTGTGTAGGGAAGAAGGGGGTAATCTCAGTGAACAGGGGAGGAAACAGCAAAGCGCAGCTTTACTACCACCCCAAGCACAAGCCCGAGTACTCTCATCCCTCAGTAACAGTCACAGGACCTAGTGGTCGTCTGCCACCAGACTGGAGGAGATTGCAGGCCACAGCACTTCCCTCTTCCCATGGCTCTAAGTCACCATCTGTTTCCCAAGGGGAAAGTCGACTGAGGGGACAGGGAGGGACAGAAGGCAAAGCCATCAGAAGTCAGGTGAACTGAGATCAAAGTCGTGGGGAATGTCATCTGGACAAGGACGCTGCTCTCAGGATGTTTGCAATCTCAAGTAGGAGATACCAGACATCAATAAAGAGTAGCATTTTATTCATGTGCAGACCTCCCTTCTGGGGTAACACGCTGAGAAGAAAAAGGGTAGCAACTTTATTTTGGGGCTGCTTATCTTTTGATGACGGGCCCACACAACCAGAGTTCGGCTTTTTCAACCTGAGAAAGCTTACTGAAGTGGGGATGGGGGGCCGCGAAGAGGATCGGACCGCAGGACTGGAAGCTGCAGTTTTAAAAACTGGGAAAAGGCCGGGCGCGGTGGCTCAAGCCTGTAATTCCTGCACTTTGGGAGGCCGAGGCGGGCGGATCAAGAGATCGAGACCATCCTGGCCAACACAGTGAAACCCCGTCTCTACTGAAAATACAAAAATTAGCTGGGCGTGATGGCGCGCGCCTGTAGTCCCAGCTGCGCGGGAGGCTGAGGCAGGAGAATCGCTTGATGCCAGGAGGCGGAGGTTGCAATGCGCAGAGATCGCGCCACTGCACTCCAGCCTGGCCAAAGAGCGAGACTCCTTCTCAAGGTTTTATTTCTCAATGACAGCCGCGAGGTGAAACTGCGATGGACTGGAAGTCAAAAACCGTGGGTTCCAGTTTGGGCTCTATCTTAAAGATTTTGGACAAGTCAAACCCGGTCTCTGAATCTGAGGTTCCATATTTGTGAAACAGACCAGTTGGGTCGCTTGACCTCCTTCCTTCCTGCTCTGAACGTAACGGTTGCTCGGAAGGTGCGCTCCGGCTGAGGAGGGCGCAGCCCCGCAGGGCGGGGCGAGGAGAGAGCAGGAATCCGGACTCAAGACAAGGCCCCAGGGCAGTGCCCGACCCAGAAAAAGGGACTAGGATGGGGAGCAAGGGCCGAGGCTTCGCCCTTACCTGCCGCCTGCCGACTCCCCAGTCAGCCAAACCGAGCCCCGCAGCCTCTGCCGCCGCTCACTGCCACCCCCTCCGACTCGGCGCCCCGGCCGGGTCCGGCTCAATCCAAACCACCATGGCCCGCAGCCTGCAGCGCCAGCCAGCAGACCCGGACCTGCCGCCAGCCCGTCCTCAACCACACGCGCAGGCGCAAGCATGGAGCGCTGAAGTTCCGCCCCCGGATTTGTCCCGGGGTAACCTGGGAAATGGAGTTTACACGCGAGGATAAAGAACACCAATTGACGAGTGTCTTACTGCGGAACTGTGCCTGAGTTTGGCCAATGAGAAATCGACTTCGTTTTCATCCGGGTTTTGGGACAGCGGCAATCATGGCACCACCTGTGAGATACTGTATCCCCGGTAAGTGAGCGCTTCCCATACAGAGTCCTGGATAGGGGCCGAAGCAAGAAGGCTGGACGGCCTGCAGTTGCTGGGGGCCCGTGACCGATGCAGCATTTTTTCTGCAGGCGAACGTCTGTGTAACTTGGAGGAGGGCAGCCCGGGCAGCGGCACCTACACCCGCCACGGCTACATCTTTTCGTCGCTTGCCGGCTGCCTGATGAAGAGCAGCGAGAACGGCGCGGTAAAGGAAGCGGCATGCCATCTCCTCTCTCTCTGTTTTTCCCTTAGGCTGCCCTTGAGTTCCAGTCGTTAGGCATGGGCACTGCGGACGCGTCTTTAGAGCCTTAGTGGTACAATGTTGGTCTCTTAGTTTCTTCTAGCGGTATCGCTGCTGTTGTGCACTTAGCCACCGCACACTAGTTGTGTTGATCTCGCTTGGTTGTGCTGCTGACCCTCGGGGAGGGAGGTTGGGACAAAAGCAGATGCGAACTCAGTAACCCAGCCCAGCTCAGCCCAGCAGTGAGTTGTATACTGTATGAATGTTGCTTCCCTCTCCGGCTTTATCTAGTGCCACTATCTCCACCTCACTGACGCAATCTAATCATACAGTCTTTTCTATTTGTAACAGTTATCATCACAGTCTTGGCTTGCCCTTTTAAAAAAAATTTATAACACACTAGCTTCTTTCAGTGTCAGTAATGCGCCAAGTTTTCTCCTGCTACAGAGCCTTTGTAACATGCCATCTATCTGGAACGCTTCTGTCTTCCTAGGCCTATTTAATTCCTACCTCCGTTAGATAGCTTCTGTATTATCACCTCAGAGAAGCCCTTCTGGACCCACTAATTGAGGAAAGGAGTTTTGTGGGATGTTTTGTTTTTGTTTGTTTTGTTAAAGACTCACAAAAAACTGTCCCTTTTCTTCCAAGCACTTATGTCAGCATATGATTAGACACTCAGGTATGTTTCCCACTAGACTTCTCCCTTGCGTAAATCTAAGTTCCACGAGTGCAGGCGCTACCACCATACCATCAGTATCTAGCACAAAGCAGCTCCTCCATAAATGTTTGTTGAATGCGTAATGCCTACCTTTCTAGTTTTAGAGATTGATCCAGGATTAGCTCAGGACCATATAAGCAATATTTGAAGGAGCACAGTAGAAAGAGGATTCAGAATTAGAACTGTTAGGTTCTGGCTAACTTGACCTCGATTCTGCTTGGAGTAAGTAACTTAAGCTGTCTGACTCAAGGGGCTTTCTATTCAGTCATTGTTGGGAATGTCCTTAACAGTCCTGAGTTTGTTCATTTCATAGATATCACTTGAGTATTTTCATGTGTCAGGCGCAGCGCTGACTTGGTTTCTGCTATCAAAGGACACAGACACAAATTGTAAACAAATAAATGCTCAAATGAGCATATGATTATGTGGTGGCTACTTTGAAAGAATATTACAGGGCACCTTGAGAACATGTAACAGGCAAACCCATCCTAGTCAGCAGAAGTGACATTGAAGCTGAATCATCTAAAGAGTAGGTTAGAGTCAGGTGGGTGGAGAAAGTGCAGTTCTGGCAGAAAGAATAGGTTGAAGAGAGATCTGAAAGTGGGAAGAATTTAGTAAGTTGGGAAACTGAAAGAAGGCCAGGAGAGCTGAAGCATCGTGAGCAACAGAGAGATTGTTAAAAGATGGGACTCAAAATATCTGTCTCACACCAACAGCCAATACCATGCTCAAAGAAAACTCTGCAAGTATTCACTTAAAACAAGCATAGCCACTATTATGTAATATTTCTGTGGAAATTTCAGCCTGTGCAGTAAAATAAGAAACAGAAAGAAGCAGTATAACTTTGGAGGAAAGAGTAAAATTGTCAGCCAGACAGTGGCTCATGCCTGTAATCCCAGCACTTTGGGAAGCCAAGGTGGGTTGATCACCTGAGGTCAGGAGTTCGAGACCAGTCTGACCAACATGGTGAAACCCCATCTGTACTAAAAATACAAAAAATTACCCGAGCGTGGTGGCAGGCGTCTATAATCCCAACTACTCGGGAGGCTGAGGCAGGAGAATCACTTTAACCCAGAGAATCACTTTAACCCAGGAGGTGGAGGTTGCAGTGAACTGAGATGGTGCCATTACACTCCACCCTGGGCAACAAGAGTGAAACTCCATCTCAAAAAAAAAACCAAAAAAAGTAAAATTGTCAATGATTATAGGCAATATAGTTGTATACCAAGAAATTCCGAGAGAATCACCAAAAAACTTATTGGAAGTTTAGCGATTTACTACAAAAAAATTAGCCAGGCATGGTGGCGGGTGCCTGTAGTCCCAGCTACTTGGGAGGCTGAGGCTGGAGAATGGCGTGAGCCCAAGAGGTGGAGCTTGCAGTGAGCCGAGAATGTGCCACTGCACTCCAGCCTGGGCAACAGAGCAAGACTCCATCTCCAACAACAACAACAAAAAAGAAGTTTAGAGATTTACATCTTCTAGCAGCATTCTGTAGCCCCCTGGTCCTCCTATTTCCTAAAATTTCTAAGGCCTTCTGCTCTGGGCTATAAATGAATCCATACTCCAGCTCTCACCTGTGTACCAAGACACTCCTATATTACTCTCAAGACACAAATGCCTTGACCCAAGGGTTAGCCAGGACATTTCAGTTTTTTCTTGTTCCCTCTGTAGCTTCCTGTGGTGTCTGTAGTGAGAGAAACAGAGTCCCAGTTACTGCCAGATGTGGGAGCTATTGTAACCTGTAAGGTAAGTTTATCCTAACTTCCATGCTTAGAACGCCCATTCAATGCTGAAATCATGACCATGCCAGAACTGCAGTGTCCAGTATGATAGCCACAAGCTACATAAATTTATTTCTGGCGGGGCACAATGGCTCACGCTGGTAATTCTTGCACTTTAAGAGGCCAAGGCAGGCTAGGTGCGGTGGCTCATGCCTGTAATCCCAGCACTTTGGGAGGCCAAGGGGGACTGATCACAAGGTCAGGAGATTGAGACCGTCCTGGCTAACACGGTGAAACCCCGTCTCTACTAAAAATACAAAAAAAATGAGCAGGGCATGGTGGCGGGCACCTGTAGTCCCAGCTATGTGGGAGGCTGAGGCAGGAGAATGGCGTGAACCCGGGAGGCGGAGCTTGCAGTGAGCTGAGATCGCGCCACTGCACTCCAGCCTGGGCAACAGAGCG
>NW_012116444.1:696108-696739 GCF_000951035.1 Colobus angolensis palliatus
TTTGCTTGAACCCGGGAGGCCGAGGTTGCAATGAGTCCGTGTCACGGCACTCCAGCCTGGACAACAGAGTGAGACTCTGAAAAAAATAAAATAAAATAAAAATAAAAAATTAGCCAGGCATGGTAGCACGTGCCTGTGGTCCCAGCTACTTGGTAGGCTGAGGCAGGAGGATCGCTTGAGCCCAGGGGGTTGAGGCTGCAGTGAGCCATGATCACTCCAGCCTGGGTAACGGCAAGACTCTGTCTCTCAAAAATAAAATAAAATTGGTTTCTTTAGTCACATAAGCCACATTTCAAGTACTCAATAGCACTTGTCGCTAGTGGTTGCTATACTGGTCAGCACATGACTTTTCTGTCACTACAGAAAGTTTTACTGGACTGTGCTGGTCTACAGATTTCTAGAATAATAAGGCAGCCAAGATCAGGCATGCATAGTTCCTTCACTGAGCTAATAATTCTCTGAATACAGAGTTTCTACCTGTGTCTGGGAAACAGGGATGCCAGAGGATGATTGAGAAGCCTATTTTTGAACATCTGAAGCTGAGACCTTTTTCTGCAGAGAAGCAAAAGACTTTTATTTTCTGGCATTCCTTGATTTTTTTCCTTTTTAGATTTTTTTTTTTTTTTTTTTT
>NW_012116444.1:697482-704499 GCF_000951035.1 Colobus angolensis palliatus
GAGGCAGGCAGATCACCTGAGGTCAGGAGTTCGAGACCAGCCTGACCAACATGGAGAAACCCTGTCTCTACTAAAAATACAAAATTAGCCGGGCATGGTGGTGCATGCCTTTCATCCCAGCTACTCAGGAGGCTGAGGCAGGAGGATTGTTTGAACCCGGGAGGCAGAGGTTGCGGTAAGCCAAGATCGCGCCATTGCACTCCTGCCTGGGCACTAAGAGCGAAACTCTGTCTCAAAAAAAAAAAAAAAACCCATACCATCTTTGTTTCCCATGGTAACTCTATCAAGTGGCCAGAGTGGCTCTTATTCCCCTTTACATGTGTCACTTATGCAGAGAAGTAGGAGTTAACTTGTCTTAAATTCTCTACTTAGTAGGGTTGCTTGCATTGAAGTCCTAGTAATCCCCAGTTTGTTGCTGCTTCCTTGAGCTGACAACTGCTTATACTCTGATGCTGATCTTTTCTCTATTCCACAGGTCTCTAGTATCAATTCACGCTTTGCCAAAGTACACATCCTATATGTGGGGTCCATGCCACTTAAGAACTCTTTTCGAGGAACTATCCGGTAAGAAGTATCCTTATCACGTATGCCTTAGCAACTGCAATAAGATTAGGATAGACTAGGACACCAGAATTTTGAGCAACAGTTACAATTCCTATTTTTCTCTTGCCCATTTTTCTTCTTTGTGCTTTGATTCTCCCCTAATAGTATCCAAAAATATGTGAATGAGCTAGGACAAAAGGAAAATATTAACAAGAGAGGGTTTAAAAGTAAAGCAAAGGCTGGGCACAGTGGCTCATGCCTGTAATCCTAGTACCTTGGGAAGCTGAGGCGGGTGGATCTCTTGAGATCAGGAGTTTGAGACCAGCCTAGCCAACATGGTGAAACCCCGTCTCTGTAAAAAATACAAAAATTAGCCGGGCACAGTGGCTCACACCTGTAATCCTAGCACTTTGGGAGGCCGAGGTAGGCGGATCACAAAGTCAGGAGTTTGAGACCAGCCTGGCCAATATGGTGAAACCCCGTCTCTACTAAAAATACAAAAACTAGCTGGACATGGTGGCGTGTGCCTGTAATCCCAGCTACTTAGGAGGCTGAACCCAGGAGGCAGAGGTTGCAGTGAGCCAAGATCGCGCCACTGCACTCCAGCACAGGGTACGCAGCGAGACTCCGTCTCTTGAAAAAAAAAAATTAGCTGGGCATGGTGGTGCATACCTGTCGTCCCAGCTACTTGTGGAGCTGAAGGGGAAGATCACTTGAGCCTAGGAGGCGGAGGTTGCAGTGAGCTGAGATTGTACCACTGCACTCCAGCCTGGGTGACAAAGTGAGACTCTGTCTCAAAAAACAAATAAATAAATGAAAAGTAAAGCAAAAAGAATTGAGTGAAGCTGAAGTTTAGCAGTGTCAGGATGACTCAAACCAAAGTGGAAGGCATTTTAGGAAGCACTTTTTAAAAAATTTAATATAGATTGAACTCAGAGGTTATAAAACATTAAAAAGATTTGTGAGTGAGACGGTGATTTCCTGTGGCTTCCTTGAGAAAGGACAAACATTTCTTGCCAGGCAGATAATCTGACTTTTGAGGCCCTTTCCAGCCTCAGGATTTGATGTGGTTCTGTAGTGCAGCAATCTCCAAGCTTCTTGGCACCAGGTACCAGTTTCTTGGAAGACAGTTTTTCCACAGACTGTGGTGGGAGTGGTTGCAGAATGATTCAAGTGCATTACATTTATGGTGTACTTTATTTCTATTATTATTACACTGTAATATATAATGAAATAATTGTACAACTCACCATAATACAGAATCAGCGGGAGCCCTGAGTTTCTTTCCCTGCAATTCGATGGTCCCATCTGGGGGTGATGGGAGACAGTGACAGATCATCAGGCATTAGATTCTCATAAGGAGTGGGCCGCCTGGATCCCTCATATGCACAGTTCACAATAGGGTTCATACTTCTATGAGAATTTAATGCCCACTTTGATCTGACAGGGGCGGAGCTCAGGCAGTAATGTATGCAATTGGGGAGCAGCTGTAAATACAGATGAAGCTTGCCTACCACTCACTTCCTTCTGTGCAGCCCGGTTCCTAACAGGCCACCAGAAGTTGGGGACCCCTGCTCTAGTGCTTCTATTCAAGCCCTGAGGCAACAAAACTCCTTATCCTTTCTTGCCACATCTGATCTGCTCTCCACCCTGCTCCTCTGAGTAGCAGCTGGGTCCCAATTAAGACTTGTTCTGTCTGTTCTTGTAGCTCTTTATTTACTAGGAATCTACGGAATAATTCTTTCTCACAGGCTGGGTAAGGTGACTCATGCCTGTAATCCCAGCACTTTGGGAAGCTGAGGCGGGTAGATCACCTGAGGTCAGGAGTTCAAGACCAGCCTGGCCAACGTGGTGAAACCCCATCTCCACTAAAAATACAAAAACTAGCCGGGCGTGGCAGCACATGCCTGTAATTCCAGCTGCTTGAGAGGCTGAGGCAAGAAAAATGCCTGAAGCCAGAAGGCGGAGGTTGCAGTGAGCCAAGATCGTGCCACTGTACCCCAGCCTGGGTGACAGAGGGAGACTCTGTCTTGAAAAAAAAAAAAAAAAATTATTTCTCACAGATAATTAATCTTTCTGTTAATTCTTTTTTTATAGCAAGGAAGATGTCCGAGCAACTGAAAAAGACAAGGTTGTTGGTTGGTTCTCTTTTTTTAACGGCTTTACAAATCTCAATCCCTTAAAAGTATTATCTCAGACCAGGCATGGTTGCACACACCTGTAATCCCAGTACTTTGGGAGGCTGAGGCAGGAGGATCACTTGAGTCCAGGACTTCAAGACCAGCCCTGGCAACACAGCGAGACCCTGTCTCTACAAAAATTTTAAAAATTAAAAATTAGCGGGCATGGTGGCTCATGCTTGTAGTCCCAGCTGCTTGAGAGGATGTGGCTGGAGGATTGCTTGAGCCCAGGAGTTTGAGGTTATGTGGTGGCACGAACCTGTAGTCCTAGCTACTTGGGAGGCTGAGGCAGGAGGATCCCTTGGTCCAGCAGTCCAAGGCTGCAGTGAGCTACCATTGCATCACTGCACTCCAGCCTGGGTGACACAGTGGGATTCTACCTCTTAACAAAAAAGGGCCAGGTGTGGTGGTGCACACCTGTAATCCCAGCTTTTTAGGAGGCCAAGGCGGGCAGATCACGAGGTCAGGAGTTCAAGACCAGTCTGACCAACATGGTGAAACCCTGTCTCTACTAAAAATACAAAAACTAGCCAGCGTCATGCTGCGCGCCTGTAATCCCAGCTACTCAGGAGGCTGAGGCAGGAGAATCGCTTGAACCCGGGAGGCGGAGCTTGCAGTGAGCTGAGATCCGGCCACTGCACTCTAGCCTGGGCCACAGAGCGAGACTTCGTCTCAAAAAAAAAAAAAAAAAAAAAACAACTTTTCATTTGTATGATAATACTATAGAAGCAATTAAAAGTTGTTGACTTGGCCGGGCGCGGTGGCTCAAGCCTGTAATCCCAGCACTTTGAGAGGCCGAGACGGGCGGATCACGAGGTCAGGAGATCAAGACCATCCTGGCTAACACGGTGAAACCCCGTCTCTACTAAAAAATACAAAAAAAAAAACTAGCCGGGCGAGGTGGCGGGCGCCTGTAGTCCCAGCTACTCGGGAGGCTGAGGCAGGAGAATGGCGTGAACCCGGGAGGCGGAGCTTGCAGTGAGCTGAGATCCGGCCACTGCACTCTAGCCTGGGCCACAGAGCGAGACTTCGTCTCAAAAAAAAAAAAAAAAAAAAAGTTGTTGACTTGACATGAGTAATGATGATTTCTACCCTCCAGGATTAGAAAGTAGACTGGCTTTACCAGAAGGGTTCACAGTTTCCAAATCTGATCTGCCTTTATCTCATCAGAGGTATTGATGCTGCTGCTCCGTGTGGTCTGAGGATGCTTCTCCACCCTGCTCCTCTGAGTAGCAGCTGGGTCCCAATTAAGACTTGTTCTGTCTGTTCTTGTAGCTCTTTATTTACTAGGAATCTACAGAATAATTCTTTCTCACAGGCTGGGCAAGGTGACTCATGCCTGTAATCCCAGCACTTTAGGAAGCTGAGGCAGTTAGATTACCTGAGGTCAGGAGTTCTAGACCCAGTCTAGGACTTTTCACTTACCATTCCTGTTCTTTCTTTACAGGTTGAAATTTATAAGAGTTTCCGCCCAGGTGACATTGTCTTGGCCAAAGTGGTATCCTTTATTCCCAGCAGACTTCTGGTTTTTTGTCAAAAGAAGAGATGGAGGCTGGACGTGGTGGCTCATGCCTGTAATCCCAGCACTTTGGGAGGCCAAGGCGGGTGGATCACCTGAGGTCAGGAGTTCGAGACCAGCCTGGCCCAACATGGTGAAACCCTGTCTCTACTGAAAATACAAAAATTAGCTGGACGTGGTGGCACATGGCTGTAATCTCAGCTACTCGGGAAACTGAGGCAGGAGAACCGCTGGAACCCTGGAGGCACAGGTTGCTGTGAGCTGAGATCGCGCCACTGCTCTCCAGCCTGGGTAACAGAGCGAGACTCCGTCTCAAAAAAACAAAACAAAGAGAAAGTAGAAAAACAACTCAGGTGGCTACGGTTGGGGGAAGACTTCTAACTCCTCATTTTCCTTCAGTGTTATGTGACTAGATCTCCTTAGGTGATGCACAGTCCAACTACCTGCTAACCACTGCCGAGAACGAGCTGGGAGTGGTGGTAGCCCACAGTGAGTCAGGTGAGATGGCCTTGCTTCCACATCCTTACTTTCCCTGGAGCTATGGTTTGGGATTCATCCATTGTTTTTCCTGGTTTCCCTTATCTGGGAAGCAGTATGGCTATAGATGTTTCCTTCTGAGATTAGAATGATTTTTTTTTTTTCTTTTTTGCTTGGTGCTGGTGGTGGTGGTTGTTTGAGACTGGGTCTCAGTGTGTCGAGGCTGAAGTGCAGTGGTGCGATCTCCACTCACCACAGCCTTCACCTCCCGGGTTCAGGCAATTCTCATCACCCAAGTAGCTGGGATTACAGACACACACCACCACACCTAGCTAATTTTTGTATTTTTAGTAGAGATGGGGTTTCGCCATGTTGGCCAGACTGGTCTCAAACTCCTGGCCTCAAATGATCTGCCCGCCTTGGCCTCCCAAAGTGCTGGGATTGTGGGTGTGAGCCACCACACCCAGCCTGATTCTCCTTATATAAATCCAAGGAAACGGGACTCCATAAGTCAGTAGAACAAAGTTTTTTCTTTATGAGTTGAGGTTCAGTAGGAAGCTTGGTGGCACTTTAGTTTCATACCCAGCATAAAAGAGGAGTCCCAGGCAAATCTTTGGGGTCTGGGCTCCACCAGCTTTTCCCTTCCAGGTATCCAGATGGTTCCCATCAGCTGGTGTGAGATGCAGTGCCCTAAGACCCACACTAAAGAATTCCGGAAAGTAGCCCGAGTACAACCTGAATTCTTGCAGACCTAAGAAGCCACTTCTTACCCCATGGAAGGGGGTAAGCTGTTCCTGAGTATAACACCAAGATGCTGCTGTCTATTCAAACACCTGGCGTCGGCCAACAGCCACTTCCAGAAAAATCTGCCAGAAACTTATGCTGTAGATGGAACACGTTTCTGTGAACCTATCAGTGGATTTCATTCTCTTGAGTAATAAAACTTACCTTTTCAAGGCACCAACAAACAAAACTGTGATATTGGAAATAGCGTATTCCCCCTGACAGTCCTTATAAATACATATTTTTTGTTATGATAAAACTTTTTTACTAAAAGGATGTTATGTTGTCTTAAGCAGAGAAAGACATCTAAATGGTGTCAGGACATTTCAGTACTTCTGCTTATTGAGTACTCACTGTGCTAGGCACTGAGTCAAGTGCTTTACATACGTCCCCTTCATTCAGGTACATTATGGTTTAATGAAAATTTGAGGACACATGTGATACAGATAGCATGTGAGGCGGACGTGGTGGCTCATGCTTGTAAATCCCAGCACTCTGGGAGGCCGAGTCAGGTTGAAGTCAGGAGTTCGAGACCAGCCTGGCCAACATGGTAAAACCCCGTCTTTACTAAAAATACAAAAATTAGCCAGGCGTGGTGACACATGCCTGTAATCCCAACTACTTGGGAAGCTGAGGCAGGAAGATCGCTTGAACCCTGGACGTGGAAGTTGTAGTGAGCCAAGATTGTGCCACTGCACTCCAGCCTGGACAACAGAGCGAGACTCTGTCTCAAAAAATAAGTAACATGTCTAAAAGTATTTGATACACATTACTGATATAGTAGGTACTCCAGGAAATGTTAAATCTGAATTGAAAAGTGGGACAGAGTACTGTCATATGAGGTGGCCAGGAAAGGATTAGTGACATGAGATAAAAATAAATTAAAGAACATAAGTAAGTGAATATATTCAAGGCAGAGAGACAAGCCCAGGGTAAGTACAGAAGCAGAAATGAAGGCATAAGTTTGGGGATGAGGAAGGGATGAAAGTTAAGCATGGAGAGGTTGCTGACAAAATACAAGTCTTGAGATGTCACTTCTTGAGATGTTACTCAAGAAGCCCGTATCTTCAGTATTAGTGACAGTGCATAATGTGAGCTTTAGAATCAGCCCACCTTAGTTTCTATCCTCTGCTTCCTAACCTTGAACGTTAGGGTTTCTTTATTTGAAAATTTTACCAAGATTGAGATCATTGTAGATCCACATCCAGGTTTTGTTTTTTGTTTGTTTTTGAGACAAGAGTCTTGCTGTTACCTAGGCTGGAGTGCAGTGGCGCAATCTCAGCTCACTGCAGCTTCTGCCTTCCCAGTAGCTGGGAGTACAGGTATGCGCCACCACGCTCAGCTAACTTTTGGCAGAGATGAGGTTTCACCATGTTGGCCAGACTGGTCTTGAACTCCTGACCTCAGGTGATCCACCTGCCTTGGCCTCCCAAAGTGCTGGGCTTACAGGCATCAGCCACCATGCCTGGCCTTGGTGTTTTTGTTTGTTGTACATGCAATTTTTTTTTTTTTTTT
>NW_012116444.1:710079-715029 GCF_000951035.1 Colobus angolensis palliatus
AAGAGCAGAGGACTGGCTCCTGGGGACAGACAGGCTCTGTTGCTTCTCCTCATCGGTCATGGCTTAGCATGGTTCCTCCCCACAAGTCCTCAGTAAACAAAGAACTCGCAAAAACCCAAGTTACTACCTTTAAACTCTGTTGGATAAGGGGAGCTTTTCCATAGCTTGGACTGAGAACCTATGCTCTAGAAGTGCTATTCTGAATAGATTGTACGAAGGGAGTGGGTGCAGAAGACAAAATGGCTAAAATGAAAATGGGAGCCACCGGTCTCCATCTGCAGCTACAACTCAAGATGTCTACAGATGTGGTCAGTGTGACATATGCAGGTGGGAGGGACAGAGGGACAAGACGGGCAGGGAGGGTGCTCCTGGGGACAGTATCCTCCCTGCTGGCCTTCACTTCTTGGCTTTGCCCTGGGCGGCCACAGCTTCCATGGCTTTGCGCACCGTCTCTTCATCCCCCAGGAACTGCATGGGCTTGATAGGCTTCAAGTTCTTGTCCAATTCATAGACAATGGGAATACCAGTCGGCAGGTTCAGCTCCATGATAGCCTCTTCAGAGAGACCTGAAAACATCCACCATCATCAGCCACACAAGACATAAATCCACATCACCCCTCCAGGTTTACTCTTTGTCCTCCAGGGGACAAAGGACTTTGACAGAAATTAAAATAAGACACCCTTTCTGATCTTTATAGTCATTCTGAACCCAGGGAATGGCCCCCGCCATACTTATTTCTCAGCCATTAAACTGAAAAGCAAGAAAAGGTATACAAGATACACCACCAACAAACTACAGCAAGGTGTATGGCCAGGTATCTATCTACCAAAGTGAGGTCTAGAAGCCCACAGTGAAGCAAGACTGTACACATCTCAAATATTCCATATAGTCCATCCAACCAAAAATTAGCACACACAGGCCTCTAGGTCCTCAGGGAGGAAACAATTTAAGATGCAAATTGAGATTCATGTGTAAAGTTGTGCCTGGTTGTGACTAAGGAGAATATTTTATATGTGTTTTCCTTTTTTTTTTTTAAGAGACAAAGTCTTACTCCCAGGCTAGAATGTAGTGGCACAATCGTACCTCACTATAACCTCCAACTGCTGGGCTCAAGCAATCTCCCGCCTCAGCCTCCTGAGTAGCTGGGACTACAGGTGAGCATCACCACATCAAGCTAATTTTTCATTTTTCTTTTCTTTTTTTCTCTTGAGACACAGTCTTGCTCTGTCGCCCAGGCTGGAGTGCAGTGATGCGATCTCGACTCACTGCAACCTCTGCCTCCCTGGTTCATGCCATTCTCCTGCCTCAGCCTCCTGCGTAGCTGGAACTACAGGCGCTCGCCACCACACCCCGCTTGTATTTTTAGTAGAGATGGGGTTTCACCGTGTTAGCCAGGATGGTCTCGATCTCCTGACCTCGTGATCCGCCCGTCTCGGCCTCCCAAAGTGCTGGGATTACAGGCTTGAGCCACCGCGCCCGGCCTGTACATGCAATTTTTAAAGAGACAGGGCCTCAGAATGTCACCCAGGATGGAACGCAGTGGTGCAGTCATAACTTACTGCAGCCTCAAACTCCTGGACTCAGGTAATTCCCCCCCATCATTCCCCTGAGTAGCTGGGACTACAGGCACGTACCACCATGCCTGGCTAATTTTTTTTGTAGAGACCAGGTCTTGCTATGTTGCCCAGGCCAGTCTCAAACTCCTGGCCTCAACTGATCTCAGCCTCCCAAGTGCTGGGATTACAGGTGTGTGCCGCTGTGCTAGCCAAAATGACCAGCTTCTGGTCTAGGATTCTGGACAGGTTAGGAAAGTAACACTCCACCAGCCTCTTGGAGATGAAATTACTCAACGTTATTGTGTAGGTCAAATGAAAATCTAAAATTGAAAAGCAAGATGCTTGAAAGTATTTAAATCTTAGAACCTTGATTTGCTTGAACTAGTAATATCCATCCCAGCCCCAGTACCAAGTGGTATGACATTTGGTGCTTTTTACATGTTTCTTTGGGCCTGTTTCCTCTTCCTTAAACAGGAGTTACCAGCCCTTTCATGGGTTGATTAGAGCTAACGTATGTAATATCCCTCATCCAGTGGGTGGCAGAGGAGCATTAGGAGCTCAACAGATGGAGGGTGTTACTTGCTTCCACCAGAAGGAAAAGGGAATGTTCTTTCTCCAGCTTTATGGGATTTCTTGTATTCCAGTGATCTTTTCAAAGGAGAGAGAAGGCAATTGTGTTTATAATGTAATTATACACCTTTCCACTGCACTAAGTCACTTTTTGAGGTCATCTTTTAAGTTTTCAAGTTGGTAACAGTAAACCGTTAAAAAATTCTGAGGCCTGCATGGTCACACCTGTAATCACAGCACTTTGGAAGGCCAAAACTGGTTCGAGACCAGCCTGGGCAACTTGGCAAAAACCCGTCTCTACTAAAAATACAGAAATTAAGCAGGCATCGCGGCACAAGCCTGTGGTCCCAGCTACTTGGGAGGCTGAGGCGAGAGGATTGCTTGAACCCTGGAGGCAGAGGCTGCAGTGAGCTGAGATTATGCCACTGCACTGAAGTTTGGGCAGCAGAGCGAGGCTGTCTCAAAAAGAGAAAAAAAAACCCAGCAGACTTTATTTACTCTAAAGAGGATACAATGGAGTTTCAGAATGTGACTTTCCAGTCAGGGGAGCACCAAGCAAGAGCTGCAGGGGGCAACATGAATGGAGGGCTTGCCCAGGAGGGCCTCCCACCGCCACCTCAGCTCACCAGGCTGACATGAAAAGCCCAGGGAGATGTGTCATTTTTGGACCAACCATGTAAAGTTGTGACTGGGTGTCCTAAAACAAACTGCCACACAAGGACTAGGGTAGTGGGAGACATTTCAAGTTAAATGCTAAGGTTTCCTCAGATAAGCTCTTCCACATCACACAAGAAACTATTGCACATCACTCCTTTATTATACTGATCTGGAAAAAGGATTTAGTACAGTTATGCTCAAATGAACACTGGACCCATGTGGCAGAGCCAAGCAACTAGAACACGATTCGGAAATCAGTGAAAGACACTTGGACAGGACCAAGGGGCGTTTCACTGCCATGAAACAAGGCAGGAAGGGATTCTGACACACAGAGCAGGAAGCACTCCTGCCCCTCAGAGGTCAAGGAACTGATCCCATACTGGTATGAGGAACAGCTTATTTTCTGATGACCACCTGTGGGACTATTCCAACCGCCACAAGAAACCCCAGAAGGGTTACTGTTTTGTATTATTTATATATACTATACTTTTTTAATAAAAGTAAATGTAACACATAACTAAATTCAGGATTGATCCCAAACTTCTAGAGCCAGCTCCTCTGGTGTCAGTGAGGAAACAGTTGTCATATCACCATGCAGGTTACATTCATCCTCCACTGGAATGACTAGAGCTCCCAGGCAGTGGCCTGACTGCATAAGAGCAGAGGACTGGCTCCTGGGGACAGACAGGCTCTGTTGCTTCTCCTCATCGGTCATGGCTTAGCATGGTTCCTCCCCACAAGTCCTCAGTAAACAAAGAACTCGCAAAAACCCAAGTTACTACCTTTAAACTCTGTTGGATAAGGGGAGCTTTTCCATAGCTTGGACTGAGAACCTATGCTCTAGAAGTGCTATTCTGAATAGATTGTACGAAGGGAGTGGGTGCAGAAGACAAAATGGCTAAAATGAAAATGGGAGCCACCGGTCTCCATCTGCAGCTACAACTCAAGATGTCTACAGATGTGGTCAGTGTGACATATGCAGGTGGGAGGGACAGAGGGACAAGACGGGCAGGGAGGGTGCTCCTGGGGACAGTATCCTCCCTGCTGGCCTTCACTTCTTGGCTTTGCCCTGGGCGGCCACAGCTTCCATGGCTTTGCGCACCGTCTCTTCATCCCCCAGGAACTGCATGGGCTTGATAGGCTTCAAGTTCTTGTCCAATTCATAGACAATGGGAATACCAGTCGGCAGGTTCAGCTCCATGATAGCCTCTTCAGAGAGACCTGAAAACATCCACCATCATCAGCCACACAAGACATAAATCCACATCACCCCTCCAGGTTTACTCTTTGTCCTCCAGGGGACAAAGGACTTTGACAGAAATTAAAATAAGACACCCTTTCTGATCTTTATAGTCATTCTGAACCCAGGGAATGGCCCCCGCCATACTTATTTCTCAGCCATTAAACTGAAAAGCAAGAAAAGGTATACAAGATACACCACCAACAAACTACAGCAAGGTGTATGGCCAGGTATCTATCTACCAAAGTGAGGTCTAGAAGCCCACAGTGAAGCAAGACTGTACACATCTCAAATATTCCATATAGTCCATCCAACCAAAAATTAGCACACACAGGCCTCTAGGTCCTCAGGGAGGAAACAATTTAAGATGCAAATTGAGATTCATGTGTAAAGTTGTGCCTGGTTGTGACTAAGGAGAATATTTTATATGTGTTTTCCTTTTTTTTTTTTAAGAGACAAAGTCTTACTCCCAGGCTAGAATGTAGTGGCACAATCGTACCTCACTATAACCTCCAACTGCTGGGCTCAAGCAATCTCCCGCCTCAGCCTCCTGAGTAGCTGGGACTACAGGTGAGCATCACCACATCAAGCTAATTTTTCATTTTTCTTTTCTTTTTTTCTCTTGAGACACAGTCTTGCTCTGTCGCCCAGGCTGGAGTGCAGTGATGCGATCTCGACTCACTGCAACCTCTGCCTCCCTGGTTCATGCCATTCTCCTGCCTCAGCCTCCTGCGTAGCTGGAACTACAGGCGCTCGCCACCACACCCCGCTTGTATTTTTAGTAGAGATGGGGTTTCACCGTGTTAGCCAGGATGGTCTCAATCTGACCTTGTGATCCGCCCGTCTCGGCCTCCCAAAGTGCTGGGATTACAGGCTTGAGCCACCGCGCCCGGCCTGTACATGCAATTTTTAAAGAGACAGGGCCT
>NW_012116444.1:715509-716967 GCF_000951035.1 Colobus angolensis palliatus
CTCGGCCTCCCAAAGTTCTGGGATTACAGGCTTGAGCCACCGCGCCCGGCCAGATCACATTTTGAGAAACAAGGGTTGAGGGTGTTTTTTCACCAGAAGTCAATCTAGACCACCTCTAAAGCTGTTAACATGTCCAGCCCTTTCCTAGACTCCTTTTTACCAAGTCCCTGATTTGTAGCAGTTCTGCTTTATCCTTCCTTGAAGGCACCTCTGAAAACACATACATACCCTCCAGATGCTTGACAATGCCCCGGAGGCTGTTGCCATGGGCTGCAATCAGTACACGTTTCCCCTCCTTGATCTGGGGAACTATTTCTTCATTCCAGAAGGGCAGAGCTCTGGCAATAGTGTCCTTCAGACTCTCACAGGAGGGTAGCTGATCTTCTGTGAGGTCTGCATACCTGCGATCCTAAGCAATAAAGAATCCAAGTTCACCACTTATTGACAGTTACATCTGTTAAAAGACTTCATGATGTATTAATTTTGGCCCATGCACATTCACAGGTTTTTATAAAATCTGACAATGGAAATACAAAAAAGGAAATAGTAAACTATCAACCATATCTTCTAGTAAGTGAAGGTCATTCCTTGGAGAAGGATTACACTTAACTATTTTATCATGAATTATAAGCTCAGTGAGATTAGGCAGACACTACTAAAAGCCCCTGATCCTGGGCGGAGTGACCAAACCTCTGTTTGTCCATACCTTACTGATGTTGCTGTAGAAAGGGTGGTCGGGCTCCATCGGAGGTGGTGGGACATCATAGGAGCGCCTCCAGATCTTCACCTGGGCCTCACCATGCTTTGCAGCAGTTTCTGCTTTATTGAGACCGGTTAGACCCCCATAGTGCCGCTCATTGAGGCGCCAAGTTCTCACCACTGGCAGCCACATCTGATCAATGGCATCTAGCACTGTCCAGAGGGTCCGGATCGCTCTCTTCTGTACTGAGGTGAAGCAGATGTCAAACTCATAGCCAGCATCTGGAAATCAGAAGTTCAAAGTGATAAGCTAACGAGGTCTACTCTGAGCCAAAATGTTCTTCCATATCAGTCTCCTGTACAAGTAGTCCAAATGACAATATCTGGCCAAAAAACAAAGTATTTGGCCAACTGTTTTGTTTATCCTTGCAATCTACCTAAGGTCACAGCTATTACGTAAGAGATTAAAACCCATGCTGTGGGACTCCAGAATCCAACTTTTCACCACCATCTCTAGCTTTCCCCATTTCCCCAAGGATCCTGATGTTTGTATTTCAGTTAGAATTGTGACTTTTTTTTTTTTTTGAGACAAGAGTCTCACGCTGTCACGCAGGCTGCAGTGCAATGGGGTAGTCTCAGCTCACTGCAATCTCTGCCTCCCAGGTTCAAGCGATTCTCCTGCCTCAGCTTCCCAAGTAGCTGGGACTACAGGTGCATGCCACCACACCCAGCTAATTTTTGTATTTTTAGTAGAGACGG
>NW_012116444.1:720147-721546 GCF_000951035.1 Colobus angolensis palliatus
GCACGCGGAGGGCGGAGGGCGGCGGGCTCTAGGGGCGGTGCCACTCCGCTGACTGCCGCGCGTTCGGCCAGATTAAGTGGCTCTTATCACTGGAACCGCTCCCATCCCCACACAGAGATTGATTCACAGACGTGTTCGAGTCTTCACTCGTGCATACTACTTGCTTTGTATCTTCGGGCAGGTCGGGAAACCTCCCAGCCTCATCTGTAAAATGGGATCATAAATACTTACCGAGTACCTGGAAGTGCTCAGTAAATAGTTTTTACTATTACTGTCTCATTTCGGCGGGACACTGATCTTTTTACTCCTAGTTTACACGTAAGGAAACTGCCCGTGACCCTGCTGATTCCAGAGCCTGCTCTTTTTCCAGCACGGGGTTCTTTATCCCGTCTCTGTCTACAATCTTTCGCACACGTCAAGTCAGTGCTTTCTGGGCCTCCAACAAGGAAGCAAACGCTAGGACCCTTCAAATATTTCAGAAAGGGGCGAATTCTAGTCACTGCCTGTCCTCCCAGCCCCAATCAGCAATTTATTACTACAATTTTTTTTTTTTTTTTAAGACGGAGCTGTCTCCCAGGCTGGAGTGCAGTGAGTGAGTGGCTCGATCTCGCCTCACTGCAACCTCCACCTCCCGGGTTCAAGCAGTTCTCCTGCCTCAGCCAACCGAGTAGCTGGGATTACAGGTGCCCGCCACCACGCACGGCTAATTTTTGTACTTTTAGTAGAGGCGGGGTTTCACCATGTTGTCCAGGCTAGTATGGAACTCCTGACCTCAAGTGATCCACCGGCCTCGACCTTACAAAATGCTGGGATTACCGGCGTGAGCCACCGTGCCCAGCCTTCTTTTTCTTTTTTGAAACACGGTTTCCCTCTGTTCCCAAAGCAGAGTGCAGTAGCATGATCATAGCTCACTGCAGTAGCCTTGAACTCCTGGACTCAAGTGATCCTCCTGCCTCAGCCTCTTGAATAGCTGGGACTACAGGCATGCCACCAGGCCTGGCTAATTTTTTTTTTTTTTTCTTTTCTGTAGCGATAGGTCTGGCTATGTTGACTGCTATATTGACTGGGCTGGTCTCAAACTCCTGGCCTCAAGCCATCCTCCTGCAGCAACCTCCCAGAGACACTGGAATGACAGGTGTGAGCCACTGTGGCAGGCCAGTCTCCTGGTTGATTTCAATCTAGACACTTTAATGAGCACCAAACATGAACCAGGCAGTGGACTAGACTCAAGGATGGGCTGAATGTGTTTCCTGTTGTTCAAGCAAGCAGAGGGCAAATGAGGCCCATGTACGAGTAGCCAAAAGTAACATTGGGTGGCTCACGCCTGTAATCCCAGCACTTTGGGAGGCCGAGACAGACAGATCATTTGAGGTCAGGAGTTCGAGACCAGCCTGACCAA
>NW_012116444.1:722271-723355 GCF_000951035.1 Colobus angolensis palliatus
GCTCTGGTTGCCCAGGCTGGAGAGCAATGGCTCAATCTTGGCTCACCACAACCTCGGCCTCCTGGGTTCAAGCAATTCTTCTGCCTCAGCCTCCCGAGGAGCTGGGATTACAGGCATGTGCCACCACGCCTGGCTAATTTTGTATTTTTAGTAGACACGGGGTTTCACCATGTTGGTCAGGCTGGTCTCAAACTCCCGACCTCAGGTGATCCACCCGCCTTGGCCTCCCAAAGTGCTGGGATTACAGGTGTGAGCCACCATACCCAGACTTATGTAAGAACTACTATAGCTCCGTTCCACAGATGAGGATACCAGGGACCAGGGGAATCATTGTGCAGTCACAGCTAGGAAGTGGAGGAGAAACCGGGACTCAAACCCAGGTCACCCAATGGCCTAGTCTGCAC
Organism: Colobus angolensis palliatus; assembly: GCF_000951035.1. Lineage (NCBI taxonomy): Eukaryota > Metazoa > Chordata > Mammalia > Primates > Cercopithecidae > Colobus > Colobus angolensis. The sequence continues at coordinate 722,676 of NW_012116444.1, forward strand.
TCTCACCACAGCACTCCACTGCTTCTCTCCTCTGTAGCTGGGAGAAGATGGAATTCAGTAACTGGAGAGGTGACTGGGATGAGGTGCAGCCGTAGAAGCTGCACCAGAACTCACAGGACCCCAGAGCTGCCAAGCTAGAATGCCCTCAAAGGGCTTATGGTTCAAGCCCCAGGGGTGTCACCCCTATGGGAGCTTCGCTGAGGAGCGTGTCTCATAGGCAGTTCTCCCTCTGATCTTTCCTGCTGCTCAGTCATCGTAATCTGTTGTTCAGGCACTCCCAGGGAGAGCTGTTCCAGCCTTAACCTTGGCTTTTTGTCCTGCCTTGGCCCAAATCCATGCTCCTAGCCTGACGCCTACCATGTTTTCTTCTCCTCCTCCTGCTCTCAAGACATTCAAGATTCTGTGCCCTTGTCACCTTGTCTCCTCACTGGGTTCTCTCATTTCTGCAATGAGTAAGAAATGTGAGTAGGAAGAAGATGTTCTCGGAAACTCAAGTTCAAATATTCCTGTTTCTGGTTAGCTCTGGGGCCTGCCACGAGTCACTCAACTTCTCATCCCATTTCCCTGTCTGTAATCATATTCATACCCACCTAAGCAAAGCCCTGTTGTGAGAAATAGATGAGATCATGAATGGAAACAACTAGTCACGAATTTTAAATATATTAATAATAAATAAATAA
>NW_012116444.1:723405-727032 GCF_000951035.1 Colobus angolensis palliatus
AGCCGGGCATGGTGGAGTGTACCTGTAATCAGGAGGCTGAGGCAGGAGAATCACTTGAACCTGAGAGGCCGTTGCAGTGAGCGGCGATCATGTCCCAGTAAAACACCTACGGCATGCCAGTCAGTGTTCTAAGTGCTTTGCAAATATTAACTCGTTCAATCCTCATATCTCCACAATGACCCTCTGAGGTAGGTTCTATCTTTTCCCCACTTGCAGATGAGGAAATTTGCCCAAGGTGACAGAGATTAGGATTCAAGCCCAGGCTGCTGGCTCCCAAGATGATGCTCTTATTCCACTATTGTCTGTGGCCTCCACATTTTTGTTGTATTTTTGGCATTTGTTGACTTTGAAGTATAGGAAGGATTTGAGAGGCAGAGAAAAGGCACTTTGGGAACAACATGAACCAAAACACAAGTGGTTTGTAGCTACATTATCATAATGGCTCCTGTTTGTGATGGTTTAGTGCAACTAGCCTTTTAATGTATAATTTCAACCCAGCAATTCATATTATGTAAGAACTTTTCTTTTTTTTTTTTTTTTTTTTGAGACGTAGTTTTGCTCTGGTTGCCCAGGCTGGAGAGCAATGGCTCAATCTTGGCTCACCACAACCTCGGCCTCCTGGGTTCAAGCAATTCTTCTGCCTCAGCCTCCCAAGTAAGCTGAGATTACAGGCACACACCACCATATCCAGCTAATTTTTGTATTTTTAGTAGAGACAGAGTTTCACCATGTTGCCCAGGCTGGGAATTGTCACTTCTAATAGACATTTTACTAGAACTCTGATTTAAGAAAATTAGGATTTAAGTCCCAATCAGGACATAGGAAGAGCTCTTCCTGTACTGATAAAACTTCAGTTTGTTGTATGAAATTGTATTTTGTTTTTGTATTTGTTTGCAATTGTATTTGTTTGTTGTATGAAATTGTATTCACTGTGGAGTATGGAAATCACATCACAAACTCTAATCCATGGTTTCTCTCTACTGTCGTCAAAGTTCCAGCCTAATCCCAAGTACCCTCAGAAGAGTATACCTACTTAAGTATTAAACCAACTTTAAGAGAAGCCACTCACTAAAGAAAGACCCAGTGTTGTGCACTATCTGATTAATCAATGAATATGTGTTCCATACACAGTAGTTGTTGTGGCAAGAGTTATGTTGGCCCAACGAATAGGTTACAAGAAATCAGTCTTGGCCGGGCACGGTGGCTCACGTCTGTAATCCCAGCACTTTGAAAGGCCGAGGCGGGCGGATCATGAGGTCAGGAGATTGAGACCATCCTGACAAACACGGTGAAACCCCGTCTCTACTAAAAATACAAAAAAAATTAGCCGGGCGTGGTGGCGGGCGCCTGTAGTCCCAGCTACTCGAAGGCTGAAGCAGGAGAATGGCGTGAATCCGGGAGGCAGAGCTTGCAGTGAGCCGAGATTGCGCTACTGCACTCCAGCCTGGGCGACAGAGCGCGACACTGTTGCGCTCAAAAAAAAAAAAAAAACCAGTCTTACTGATTTTGTTTCATGAAAGAGTACTCTCCTTCCCACCATAATGGGGAGATGGCACTTTCCTTGATGACCAAGAAAACATTCCTGTTTTTCTCCATGAGGCTAGAAGGCCCTCTTAGAAATTCAGCACAAACTTGCCTAGATATTGCTTCATATTGAGGTTAGCAACAGTAATTAATAAAACATGAAGTGAATTTTCCTGCCAGTCATTCAAAGGAGAATGAGGCCAAGAAGAACTCAATCTTACTGAGTGAGGGCTGGGGGGAATTAATCACCAGGAAAACTCACACTACCCACAAGAGAAAAAACAGGTCTCATCACTGAGCCGCCAGACAAGTCCTAGTAGACTCACTTACTGTCACCTTCCTAACTGTAAGGAGAGGAATGGCTCCCCAACAAAAGGCTGAGTCACCCGGAAGTGAATACCCACAGTGCTCGAGTCAGCCCCCATGCTGGAGAGCTTCAGGCTGTTTTACTGCAATTATTTCCACTTGAAATGAGGCGGCTCACTTTGGACACATAAATAGGACCTTGAGGACAAAAGTTCTGCTTAGGACTCTTAACAGAGAACCTGAAAGATCAGAGCATAAAGTCTCTTCCTTTAACTTGCCCATCGAAGTAAAACATAGCCTAGGGACACTCACAGGGGTAGGAGTGGACACTGTGGTGTAGACTCCATCCTCCCCCAGGCCATCCCTCTCTTAGCAGTAAGGATGCATGGGGAAACGCAGTTCTCACTAGCTTTCTCCTGAAATCAGATTCAAGACTGTACAAACCCTATCACTTAAAGCACTGAGGAATTATTTATATGTTTTCGACCTTTTAAACTGTTAAATATTTTAATTTTTTATACTGTTAACTTTTTAATTTAATGCTAACATTTACTTTAAAACTGAAATAGGATCTGTTATTTTAGAGATTACAAGTTTAACTATTTGATCAGTCTCAAATAGAGACAACATGGTTTAATGTGGACTAGTTGTTGGGAAACCACCAGACTGATACAGTTCTTCCTGCCACAGAGCTAAAGAAAATGGCCTCCTTTACCAGCACTTTCCATTTCCCAGCCTCTCCTAAAAGATGAGGTCACACCAGGCCATCTCAAATATTCACTCCACTGCCCACCCCACCCCGCAGAGGTTTACATTTCCCAGACTGTCCCGCGTTTTGCATCATTTGAGAAGGATAGTACAGTGAAGGCAAGAAGCTAGGAGAGCAATCTGAGGCCAAACACCTGTGCCTCATCAATGACCCTTGTGAATGGCTGCTTCTTCGTCCAGAGGTGAGAAGGGAGCAAAGGAGGATCTGCCCCTATCATCAGTGGAAGCACCTCTTCAGGGATTCTTGGCATTGCCGGCAGCAGGAAATGCTTCCTTATTAGCATTCCGAAACCACAAAGAGCAGACTGGGGTGGGGGCAAGCCTGGATAGGCAAGCATTATCTCACAGCCACTTCCACCTTTGCCCAGTGTCCTTGGCCAAAAGCCTATACCAGTTCCTAACACCTACCTGTTATTTCATCCAGAACTAGGGCGAGGACACTGGACTAGGAATAAGACGTGACCTTGGACAAGTCATCTTTCCACATCCTCACTTTTCCCAACTATAAAGCGGCCTAGGAAGGCTGAGGAGGATAAAATCTTATCTACTTTATTGGGTAGAAGGAGCAACTCAAACCATTCATTCATTCACTCAGTTATATCTACGGATGCGTTTCAGGCACACTATTTGTGGAATGCTACTGAACAGCAAAGTCCTACACATGCACGCGGATTTCTTGGTGTCCTGAGGCTTGTTAGGCACCCCCGGGGACTCCAACCTACTGCTGGGGACGAGGCTGTGTGGCCTGCCGATCCGCTAGGATCCGTAGCCGCCTCGTGAGAAGCCTTGGTTACAGCTGCTGTAAGGCACAGGGCGTCCTCCTCCAGGAGCCCCAGACTGTACCAACCGTTTCTGGCGCAGGGGGAATCTGAAAAAGACCTGGCCGCCACAAATGGCTCCATTAGGGCAAACTGTCCGCGACTTATTTATTTTTTTTTTTTTCTGAGACAGAGTTTCGCTCTCGTTCCCCAGGCTGGAGTGCAATGGGGCGATCTCGGATCACTGCATCATCTGCCTCCTGGGTTCAAG
>NW_012116444.1:731376-738358 GCF_000951035.1 Colobus angolensis palliatus
AAAATTAGCCAGGTGTGGTGGCAGGTGCCTGTAATCCCAGCTACTCGGGAGGCTGAGGCAGGAGAATCGCTGGAACCAGGGAGGTGGAGGTTGCAGTGAGCCAAGATCGCACCATTGCCCTCCAGCCTGACCCGACAACAGTGAGACTCAGCCTCAAAAAAATAAAATAAAAATAAGTATTATTAACAGTATGATTAAGAAGGCAAAAAAGATTTAATGAGCCACCAATTCAGAAGGTGTGATTATGGCTGCCTGGTAGGGGAAGACTTGCCTGCCAGGATCAGAGTTGGGCAATAACTGGGATTCTTTGTTTGGGAAGCCAAAAGCATCTGCGCCACTGGCCTCGGAAAGGAACTCGGGAACCCTACTTTATTCCCTTCACCAACCCCCTCTGCCTCCAGAAGGAATCTTGTATCTCCTTGGAATTCTGATGAACTCTGATATGCCTCACTTCCTGGATATCTATCTGAGATTTATTGATTGATTGATTTTTAATTTTATTTATTTGCTTTTTTTTTTTTTGAAACGGAATCTTGCCCTGTCGCCCAAGCTGGAGTGCAGTGGCGTGATCTCGACTCACTGCAACCTCTGCTTCCTGGGTTCAAACCATTCTCCTGCCTCAGCCTCCCGAGTAGCTGGGATTACAGGCGCCTGCTACCACACCCAGCTCATTTTTGTATTTTTAGTAGCGATGGAGTTTCACCATGTTGGTCAGGCTGGTCTCGACCTCTTGACCTCGTGATCCACCCGCCTTGGCCTCCCAAAATGCTGGGATTTCAGGCATGAGCCACCGCACTGGGCCTACCTGAGATTTATTATGCATGCCTCTGAGCTACTCAACTGCAAACTCTTTGAGGATGGGCACTTCATCTTAACTATTTCATACACCCACACACGCGAACTTGCACTTAGGGTGATGCCTTTGCCCTTGGTAGACTCCCTGGGTCCCCAAGTGTCAGAGCTGGGAGAGACCTTGAGAATTCTCCACTACAAATCCCCACCTACCTTCTGTCATGCACAATTCACATTTTCCAGATGAAGAAACTGAGAGGAGCCATTCAAAAGGGCTGATGAGGCTGGTCTGAAGGTCAGGAGTTACCTCAACTGATTGTTCACAGTCAGTTACAGATCAAACTCCTTGTTCTACCCTTTCCCCACTTCTCACTACTGCACTTTACTAGTCTTTAAAAAAAAAATTTTAATAAATAAATAAAAGAGCAGATGAACAAGAGACTAGATTTATCAGAGGTGATCCACAGGGAAGGACTCCAAAGTCAGGGCTTCCTTTATCAGAAGAGAGAGGCAGGGAGGGCATGGTGGCTCAAGCCTATAATCTCAGCACTTTGAGAGGCTGAAGTGAGAGCATGGCTTGAGCCTAGAAGTTCAAGGCCAGCCTGGGCAATGTGGTAAATCCCCATCACTACAAAAAATACAAAAATTAGCTGGACGTGGTGGTGTGTGCCTGTAGTCCCAGCTACTTGGGAGGCTGAGGTGGGAGGATTGCTTGAGCCTAGGAGGTTGAGGCTGTAGTGAGCCATGATTGCAACACTGCTCTTCAATCTGGGTGACAGAGTGAGACCTTGTCTCAAAAATAAAAAAAAAAGAGCGAGGCAGGAAAGGAAGATTGAGGGAGGGAATATGGGAGGTTGTGCCTGCCCCATTGCAAGGACCCCAAAGGCTTTGCAGCCAGAAGCCAGAATTCCTGGGCAGAGAGAGGGTCCATTTAGTGCCAATCACAGCATTTTAAATCTGGGAAGAAGCTTAAAGTCTATCAAACTAAAGAAGTTTCTTGAATGCCAGTAAAGAGAGTAAACCACTATTTTTTGCCCTCTACTAATTTATTTTTTAATCTTATCTCTACTGAACACAGCACAAAAAGGCATTTGTCGGGTTGATTCCTGGGCCTTCTGAAGCTCGAGGCACACGCAGGCGAGCGTTACTGGTCCTAAAAATAAATCAGCTGGGAGGGGCTTAGCTCCCAGCGAGGTCCCAGCATGTCCTGTGCCCTCCCCACCCCTCCCAGCAAGCATCCTGAGGGACCCCCTGTACAGCTCCTCACCAGGGCACTGCCCTCTTTTCCTATCCTGTAGGGAGTAAGTGGGGCCACCAAGTCCTGCTTCCTGCGGGGGTGTCAGTGGAGGATCTGTGCTCTGTGCCCTCTTAGCAGGCAACCCCCCAGTCAAGGCACTCATCAATGATGGACTCCAGTGAAGGAAATCCTAACTGGGCCTTCATCTCTACCCGAGGCCTCCAGCCAGCCCCTAAACCCTGAACTCGAGGACAGAAAGCCTCCCCTTGTAGAGCAGTGTTTCATTCCTGAGGCCCCAGGGAAATTCCCAGGACTCTTACAATTTTCCAACAACAAGCACATTTGTCAGACTGTTACAAAAACTCAGATAAGAGTTAGGCATGGTGGCTCATGCCTGTAATCCCAGCACTTTGGGAAGCCCAGGCAAGGGGATCAGTTAAGCCCAGGAGTTTGAGAGCAGCCTGGGCAACATGGCGAAAACCTGTCTCTACAACAAAATACAAAAATTAGCCGGGCGTGGTGGTGCACACCTGTAGTCCCAGCCACTAGGGAGGCTGAGGTGGGAGGATTGCTTGAGCCCCAGAAGTCGAGGCTTCAGTAAGTTGTGATTGCACCGCTGTACTCCAGTTTGGGTGACAGAGTGAGACCCTATCTCAAAAAAAAAAAGAAAAAAGAAAAGGAAAGGAAAAGAAAAAACACTGAGATAAAGAAGCTACCAGAAAAAAAATCAAAACAAAACAAAAAACAATAAAAAAAAAAAAGCTAACCAGGAGTCACAGCCCTTTTACCTTCCATTGCCCCTTAGGCTAATAAAGTCCTCTCCAGCCTTCCTTTCCCGTTTATTTTTTTCCACAGAACTCCCTCATCAAGGACTGAACATTCACTGAAGGCCCAGATTTATAGTGAGCGAGACAAACTAAGTTTTGTGCTGGGTGGAAGGAGGGGCGGCTGCCGTTCAGCCCACAGGACTCCTGTGAGGACACCACATGTCCATAGTTGTTGAACCATCTTGCAAACTCATCGCCTGTTGTTCAGATCTCCCGGCTCAGCTGGTGTCTGAAGAGGAGAGGATTTATGCCTCATAGAGGGCGTGAGCCCAGATGATGCCTCAAGACTCAGGTTCTAGGAGAGAAAGCAGTGCTTCAGAGACTTGGACTGCCCCCGCCCGAAATGCAGTTGCCATCTGCAGGTAAACAGCTGGAGCTGGTGCTGCCGGGAAAGAGAGGAGGGCTCTCCGGCAGGCTGCGGCTTCCTCAAGGGCTCCCCTGACAGCACATGGGCTTCCCTGATACCCCCGGCATTGTCAGACTTAGTATAAGGCCGGGCTTTAGTCCAAGCCCAAGCCTTCTTTCTTTTTTAAATTTATGGCACTCTCAAAACCACGTGGTGTGCACCAAGCCCTCTGCCACTAGACCCTGTGTGAAAACTGTAATGGTAAAATGCTCAAAGCAGGGCAATAAGCAAATTTTGACCCTTCTGCTTTCATTCACATGAAACTGATTTCTCAGTCTATATTAATCTTGGATCACTTTTTTTGTTTTTGAGATGAGGTCGCCCTATGTTGCACAAGCCAGTTTTAAACTCCTGGCTTCAAGCGATCCTCCTGCCTTGGCCTTCCAAAGCACTGGAATTGCCTGTGTGAGCCACTGAGCCTGACCTCAAAATTGTGCATTCAAAACAAGCTGACATTCTGGGCACAGGAGGTACGTGCCTGTAGTCCCAGCTCCTCAGGAGGCTAAAGCAGGAGGATGGCTTGAGGTCAGGAGTTCGAGGCTTCTATACGCTATGATCACACATGTGAATAGCCACTGTACTCCAGCCTGGCAATAAAGTGAGACCCTGTCTCTAAAAACATTTAAAAAAAAAAACAAACCAAAACAAAACTGGCAGAAACTTAGTTATTTGGGATTGATTTGCATCAAGTTTAGTGAATTGTTGGGAGGTTAGCAGTGTGTTAGTCCAGGATCTCCGAGAAGCAGTTGCCAAGACAGGATTTGCAGGAAATATATTAGATGTGTCTGTGACAGGAAATGGGGCTGGGAGCGCAGGTGTGATGCTGAGTAAGGGAAGGAGGAAGGAAGGTTTGATGGGTGGCAGTGTCGTCTTAGATTGCAAATGCATTTCTGGGGAAAATTTGGCAAGCCTGTGGGGGGCTATTCCAGCCAAAGTTACCCTTTAGAGGGGTCCTCGGGCTCCCAAGACCAGCCTGCCTTCACATTCTCGATACAGGGATGCTAAATCATGGCTGGATGCAGCCCATGGGCAGCACAGCCTCTGAATGCTGGGAGGGGCCCTCAGCCAATCAGCTCTCTGCTCTGGGCACGGTAGCTTATGCCTGTAATTCCAGCACTTTGGGAGGCCGAGGCAGGTGGATCACCTGAGTCCAGGAATTCAAGACCAGTCTGGGCAACACAGTGAGACCCCATTTCTTAACAAAAAATAAAAATAAAAAGAAAGGCCGGGTGTGGTGGCTCACGCCTATAATCCCAGCACTTTGGGAGGCTGAGGTGGGTGGATCATGAGGTCAGGAGTTCAAGACCAGATTGGCCAACATGGTGAAACCTCATGTCTACTAAAAATACAAAAAGTAGCCGGGTGTGGTGCAGGTGCCTATAATCCCAGCTACTCGGGAGGCTGAGGCAGGAGAATCGCTTGAATCCGGGAGGCAGAGGTTGCAGTGAGCCCAGATCACGCCACTGCACTCCAGCCTGGGCGACAGACCAAGACTGTCTCAAAATAAATAAATAAATTAATTAATTAACTAAAAAATTTTTTAAATAAAATAAAATTAGCCCATATAGTAGTGCATGCCTGTAGTTCCAGTTATTCGGAAGGCTGAGATGGGAGGACTGCCTGAACTCAGGAGTTGGAGGCTGCAGTGAGCCAAGATTATGCCACTGCACTCCAGCCTGGGCAACAGAGCAAGACTCTATCTCAAAAAAAAAAAAAATCAGCTGCTGCTCTATGACATTGGAAGAGTGTGTTCTCATGGCTGCCACAGTATAGTCTATAAATCGATCAGGTGCTTTCAGGTCAGCATTCAGTGGCTACTTACCAACTGACTAAGGAAAGCTATTAAAGGTACCTGTCAGCTGATGGCAAGGTGGCCAAGTATCCAATATTAAGGATTTTGTCAGAGGTGGAACAGGGGAACTGGTGGTTGTTATATTCCTTTTTTTCTTTTTTTAAGACAGAGTCTTTCTCTGTCACCCAGGCTGGAGTGCAGTGGCATGATTATAGCTCACTGCAGCCTCAAACTTCCCGGCTCAGGTGATCCTCCCGCCTCGGCCTCCCGAAGTGCTGAGTTTACATGCAGGAGCTGTTATATTTCTGACTGCAGTGAAGGAAAATATCCAGTCTCCCAGAGCTGTCATCGGGAGCAGGCTCAATGTTGACCAGCCTAAGAAATATGGACAAGAAACAACAACCATCAGAAACCCACATGGGGCTGGGAGCGGTGGCTCACGCCTATAATCCCAACACTTTGGGAGGCCGAGGTGGGTGGATGACTTGAGGTCAGGAGTTTGAGATCAGCCTAGCCAACATGGTGAAACCCCATCTCTACTAAAAATACAAAAATTAGGCCGGGCATGGTGGCTCACACCTGTAATCCAATGCTTTGGGAGGCTGAGGCAGGCAGATAACCTGAGGTCAGGAGTTCGAGACCAGCCTGCCCACCATGGTGAAACCCCATCCCTACTAAAAATACACAAAAAAATTAGTCAGGTGTGATGGTGGGTGCCTGTAATCCCAGCTACCCGGGAGGCTGAGGCAGGAGAATCGCTTGAACCCGGGGGACAGACATTGCCGTGAGCTAAGATGGCGCCTCTGCACGCCAGCCTGGGCGACAGAGTGAGACTCCGTCTCAAAACAAAAACAAACAACAAGAACAAAAAAAAAAAAATTAGCCAGGTGTGGTGGCACACACCTGTAATCCCAGCTACTTGAGAGGCTGAGACTGGAGACTCGCTTGAGCCCAGGTGGTGGAGGTTACAGTGAGCTGAGATCCTACCACTGTCCTCCAGCGTGGGTGACAGAGCGAGACTCCATCTCAAAAAAATTAAAAAAGAAAAAATCCACCTGAGTTTCTCAGTGGTTAAACATAGAGTTGCCATATGACCCAGAAATTCCCCTCCTAGGTATATACTCAAGAGAAATGAAAACATATCCACACAAAAATTCCTACACAAATGTTCATAGCAGCATTTTTCACAATAGCCGAAAGGTGGAAACAACCCAAAAGTCCATCAGCTGATGAATGAAAAAGCAAAACATGGTGGCTGGTGCAGTGGTTCACACCTGTAATCCCAGCACTTTGAGGGGGCTGAGGCAGGCAGATCACATGAGGCCAGGAGTTTGAGACCAGCCTGGCCAACGTGGTGAAACACTGTCTCTACTAAAAATTAGCCAGGTATGGTGGCACACACCTGTAATCCCAGCTACTCGTGAGGCTGAGGCAGGAGAATCGCTTGAACTTGGGACACGGAGGTTGTAGTGAGCCGAGATCATGCTACTGCACTCCAGCCTGGGCGACAGATTGACACTGTGTCTCAAACAAAACAAAACAAAACAAAATATGATACATCCATACAATGGAATGTTATTTGGCTATAAAAAGGAAGGAAGTACTGATCTATGCCACACATGGATGAACCTTGAAAACATTATGCTGAGATGGCTGGGCACGGTGGCTCACACCTGTAATCCCAGCACTTTGGGAGGCTGAGGCGGGCAGATCACAAGGTGAGGAAATCAAGACCATCCTGACTAACACGGTGAAACCCAGTCTGTACTAAAAATACAAAAAATTAGCCGGGCACGGTGGCAGGCACCTGTAGTCCCAGCTACTCGGGAGGCTGAGCCAGGAGAATGGCGTGAACCTGGGAGGCGGAGCTTGCAGTGAGCCAAGATCGCACCACTGCACTCCAGCCTGGGCGAGAGTGTGAGACTCTG
>NW_012116444.1:739903-742048 GCF_000951035.1 Colobus angolensis palliatus
TTTTTTTTTTAAGAAATGGGGTCTCACTATGTTGGCCAGACTGGTCTCAAGCTCCTAGGTTCAGGGGATCCTCTTGCTTTGACCTCCCAAAGTGCTGGGATCACAGGTGTGAGCCACTGCACCCAGCCCTAGTTCCCATTTCTGATTAGGTATGTTCCCTGCAATGCAACTAACTTCCCTGATCCCTGTGTTGGAAACACCTCAGCCACAGGATCTTGGAGAGGTGATGAACTGGACCTTTGAATACCTGGGCCGGGCAAGTATTCTGACCCTAGCCAGCCCGTGAACTTCCCTCCCCAGAGCCAACATGGTCCTTCATAAAGGAAAGCAACCTCTGAGAGTGAATGCTTTGTATTACCAGTCACTGAGGGGGAAACAAAAGTTCATACTCACAGGAAAGACTGTTCCGTTGCCATGGCAACGAGTCACCACCATAACCAGTTTTAAGCCACTTAAAGACAATTCATCTCCCTTCAGCTGAACAGTTTTCCTCAGTGACCAGACATCTGACAGCCAGCCAATTGGTAACAGCCACACTGGTTGACCAACCAGTCCCTAAACACTACCTCCCTTGATATGTGCCCACCATTGATCTTCAACCTCCTGGCACCTTATATATAAGATCAGTGCCCTGCTCCACTCACAGGGATTGCACCTAACAGGCCCAGCTCCGCTCCCTTAAGTAAATACTGTAGTAAATGCAGCTTTTTGGTTCAGATATTGAGAGGTGGTCTTTTCTTTAGACACACTCATATTCTGGAATCTTGCCTTCCTGGGAGTGATTTATTCTCACTTCCTCTGTGGTGTCATTGCCTCCATGCCTCTGAGCCTCATATACCTATATGCATCATATGCCTCTATGGTGTCACTGGTGAATGAGAAAAAGGCAAACTCCAGCCATGGTGGCTCACGCCTGTAATCCCAGCACTTTAAGAGGCTGAGGCGGGCAGATTACCTGAGGCCAGGAGTTCAAGACCAGCCTGGCCAACATAGTGAAACCCTATCTCTACCAAAATACAAAAATTAGCTGGGTATGGGGGCGGGCCCCTATAATCCCAGCTACTCCGGAGGCTGAGGCAGGAGAATTGCTTGAGTCTGGGAGGCAGAGGCTGCAGTGAGTTGAAACTGTGCTACTGCACTCCAGCCTGGGCTACAGAGCTAGAGTCCGCCTCAAAAAAAAAAAAAAAAAAAAGGCCAACTCTTCTTCTGTACAAGGCAGCAATGAAGACTGAATTTCAGACCCCTCATCTCGGAAACTAAGCAGTCCACAGACTTCACAACTGTACACGACAACCCTGCTTACCCCTCATAAGCGCTAGCCTTCATGTGCCATTCTCCCTCCTCGATACCTTCTCCAGTCTGTCCTTCCCTCTTTGCCCCCACTGCCACATTCTTAGTTTCAGCCCTTATGGTTTCTTGCCTGTACTGGTGCAGCAGTCTCTAATGCATCAGTGACTCATGTCTTGCCGGCCTCTAGAGCAAACACATCATGTTCTTACTTGCCCCTGTGCCTTTGTAGCTGCTATTGCCTTGCCTGGCCTGAACAGCCACCCTCAGCTTCCTGGTCAATTCTAGTTCATGCTACAGCACCCAGCTCCAACATCACCTCACCCAAAAATTGGCCCTGACTCCCTCTTAGACATGACTAGAGTCTGCCAGGCTCTGGGCTCCCGTAGCTCCTGGCCATACCTGGATGATGGCACTGATTGCCACAGGGATTGTTTGCTGCCACCCCAACCAGCCTGTGAATTCTAGATGTGGGAGCTAGGCTTCCTTCATTGCTTGATAACCAAATGGTGATAAAGAACAGGAATTGGGAGAGGAGTAAATTACAGTTATAACTCCCCACTTAATGCTACTGGGAATCTTTCCCTAGCTTTGGTTTCCCCTTTTTTTTTTTTTTGAGACGGAGTCTCGCTCTATCTCCCGGGCTGGAGTGTAGTGGCCGGATCTCAGCTCACTGCAAGTTCCACCTCCCGGGTTTACGCCATTCTCCTGCCTCAGCCTCCTGAGTAGCTGGGACTACAGGCGCCCACCATCATGCCCAGCTTTTTTTTTTTTTTTTTTTAAGAAATGGGGTCTCACTATGTTGGCCAGACTGGTCTCAAGCTCCTAGGTTCAGGGGATCCTCTTGCTTTGACCTCC
>NW_012116444.1:742518-745282 GCF_000951035.1 Colobus angolensis palliatus
TCCCAAAGTGCTGGGATTACAGGCATGAGCCACTGCGCCTGGTTGACCCTGTCTCTCATTAAAAAAAAAAGAAAAAAAGAATAGGCCAGGCGTGGTGGCTCACCCCTGTAATCCCAGCACTTTGGGAGGCTGAGGCAGGCAGATTGCCTGAGGTCAGGAATTTGAGACCAGTCTGGCCAACATGGTGAAACCCCATCTCAACTAAAAATACAAACAAATTTAGCCAGACGTGGTGGTGTGTACCTGTAATCCCAGCTACTCAGGAGGCTGAGGCAGGGGAATTGCTTGAACCAGGGAGGTGGAGGTTTCAGGGAGCCGAGATGGTGCCACTGCACTCCAGCCTGGACGACAGAGCAAGATCCATCTCAAAAATAAATAAAAAATAATAATAATAAAATAAAATGTGCATAATAATGGCACCTACCCTACAGAGTGGCTGCGTGGACTCAGTAGGATCACACATGTAAAGTGCCCAGGTGGATAGAGGCTAATAAATGATAGTTCTTATTACCACAGAGAGCCTCTGACACAAAGGAGACATCCATTAAATTCTATTTTCCTCTCCTCTTCTCTACCACAATGCCCAATTTACTTAGCAGGATGGTATAGTGGTTGGATAAATGATGGACCAATATTTCTGTTATTTTCCCTGATTGCAGCCTTCAAAAATTATTGTCTAGGCAAGGTGACTCATGCCTGTAATCCCAACACTTTGGGAGGCTGAGGCAGGAGGATTGCTTGAGCCCAGAATATTGAAACCAGTCTGGGAAACATAAGGAGACTTTGTCTCTACAAAAAATTTAAAAATTAGCTGGGCTTGGCCTGGCACAGTGGCTCATGCCTGTAATCTCAGCACTTTGGGAAGTCATGGCGGGTGGATCACAAAGTCAGGAGCTGGAGACCATCCTGGCTAACACAGTGAAACCCCATCTCTACTAAAAATACAAAAACAATTAGCCGGGTGTGGTGGCAGGCGCCTGTAGTCCCAGCTACTTGAGAGGCTGAGGCAGGAGAATGGCGTGAACTCGGGAGGCAGAGCTTGCAGTGAGCTGAGATCACGCCCCTGCACTCCAGTCTGGGCGACAGAGCGAGACTCTGTCTAAAAAAAAAAAAAAAAATTAGCTGGGCATGGTGGTATACGCCTGTAGTTCCAGCTACTTGGGAGGCTAAAGTGAGAGGATCGCTTGAGCTTAGGAGGTCAAGGCTCCAGTGAACCGTGATGGCATTCCAGCCTGCATGACTACGGCATTCCAGCCTGGTTGACAGACATAAAAGATATACCTCAGACAGCCCCTCTTAGACACCCTAAGAGCTTTATCTGAACCTCTCTTGTGCCCCTTGCTGAGCTCTGCATAAATCATGTGTTCACTTGGCAAGCAGATGTATTGAGCCACACACTGTGGTAGGCTCTGCTGGCACCAGAGTAGACCAGATACGGTTCCTGTAATCAGGGGTTTCACAGTCAGATGGTCAGATGGGGGAGGCAGAGAAGCAAAATGCAATTCTATTAATTGAGCATCAGTGAACAATAAAGTTACCAGGGGTTTTAGAGAGCTCTGGGTACAACATCTTCAATTTATAAATAAGAAAACCGAAGAGTTTTGTGCTTGTCTTTTCACCACTCCCCTGTAGGTTTCTTTTTTTTTTTTTTTTTCGATACAGAGTATCTTGCTGTCGCCCAGGCTGGAATGCAGTGGCGCGGTGGGATCTTGGCTCACTGCAACCTCCACCTCCCAGGTTCAAGCAATTCTCATGCCTCAGCCTCCCAAGTAGCTGGGATTACAGGCATGTGCCACCATGCCTAGCTAATTATCCCCTGTAGGTTTCTTAGGGCAGAGCAAGAGTCTTTTTATTTCTTTTATTATTTATTTATTTATTTTTTGAGACAGAGTTTTGCTCTGTCGCCCAGGCTGGAGTTCAGTGGCACAATCTCAGCTCATTACGATCTCTGCCTACCAGGCTCAAGTGATTCTCCTGCCTCAGCCTCCCATGTAGCTGGGATTACAGGCATGCGCCACCATGCCCAGCTAATTTTTGTAGTTTTAGTAGAGACGGGGTTTCACCATGTTGGCCAGGCTGGTCTCGAACTCCTGACCTCAGGTAATATACCCACCTCAGCCTCCCAAAGTGCTGGGATTACAGGCGTGAGTCACCACACACTGCCAAGAGTCTTTTTAGATGGAGTTTCGCTCTTGTTGCCCAGGCTGGAGTGCAATGGCGTGATCTCGGCTCACTACAACCTCAGCCTCCTGGGTTCAAACGATTCTCCTGCCTCAACCTCCCAAGTAGCTGGGACTACAGGCATGTGCCACTGTGCCTAGCTTATTTGGTATTTTTAGTAGAGATAGGGTTTCACCATGTTGGTCTGGCTGTTCTCGAACTCCTGACCTTATGTGATCCATCCACTTCGGCCTCCCAAAGTGCTGTGATTACAAGCGTGAGCCACTGTGCCTAGCCATAAGCTTCTTTAAATACTTTCATATGTGTGCTTAGCATAGTACCTTGCACATAATAGGTGCTCAAGAAATAACTTTTGAGTATGTAACTCAGTTAAATTGATCATAACCAGTCCTCCTAACACCCAGCTGAGATTCAGAGGCTGCTAGTTGCCTCCCCAGTATCAATTCTTCCCTTTTTTTTTTTTTTTTTTGAGATAGAGTTTCACTGTTGTTGCCCAGGCTGGAGTGCAAGGGCGCCCTCGCACTTAACTGCATCCTCCACCTCCCGGGTTTAAGCAATTCTCCTGTCTCAGCCTCCCGAGTAG
>NW_012116444.1:746044-752521 GCF_000951035.1 Colobus angolensis palliatus
TTTTTGAGATAGGTTCTCACTCTGTCACCCAGGCTGGAGTGCAGGGGTGCAATCATGGCTCACTGCAGTCTTGACCTCCTGCACCTCAGCCTCCCGAGTAGCTGGGACTATAGGCGCACATCACCATGCCTAGCTAATTTTTGTATTTTTTGTAGAGTTGGGGTTTCTCCATGATGCACAGGCTGGTCTTGAACTTCTGGGCTCAAGCGATCCTCCCACTTTGGCCTCCCGAAGTGTTGGGATTACAGGCGGGAGCCACCACACCCAGCATCAAATGGAATTGTAATGCCCCAGGAGCCGAGGGATGCTAGACCCCTGCAGCAGTGCTGTGCCAGGCACTGGGCTAAGGATTTCACATGCATTATCTCATTTTAGTCTCATAACAGCAACCCCATTTTCACATGAGGAGACAGTGGCTCACAGAGCTCAGCCGCCTGCCCTGGGTCACACAGCTGGGATGTGGCTCCAAACCCAGTCTTCCTAAGTCCAAAGCCTGGGCTTTAACACAGCTCCAGCAGTTAGGAAAACCATTCAGAGAAGCTGCAACCACAACGGGTTGGTCAAAATGCCCTGAGCTTGAGCCCCAGGTTAAACACCCAGACCATCTGCTTCCTCTTTGAGGCAAGAGGCTAAGCCTCAATTTCCCTTTCCTCTTGCCCAGTGTCATAACAGATTACAACTTGCTGACCTAAAACTGGCCTTACTGCTCCCCATGGCCTCAGAACTTTGGATGTGGCAGCTCTGTTCCCTCCACAGGAGCCTTGCAGAACAGTGCAGACCAGGTACGATGGCTCACGCCTATAATCGCAGCACTTTGGGAGGGCGAGGCAGGTGGATCACCTGAGGTCGGGAGTTCGAGACCAGCCTGACTAACATGGAGAAACCCTGTCTCTACTAAAAATACAACATTGGCCAGGCTTGGTGGCACATGCCTGTAATCCCAGCTACTCGAGAAGTCTAAGGCAGGAGAATCGCTTGAACCCGGGAAGCAGAGGTTGTGGTGAGCTGAGATCGCACCATTGTACTCCAGCCTGGGCAACAAGAGCGAAACTCCATCTCAAAACAAGAAAACAAAAAAACAAGAGCAGTGCTATGGGGGGAGGGGGCTCATCCTGGGCTAAGCATTGGATCTCCTGGCTTCTGCTCACTATGTGACCTTGGGGGTGTCACTGAACCCCTTGGAACCATGTTTCCCCATCTGTGAAATGAGGACACCAGCTCTGTCCTCCTCACTTAGAGAATTAATGGAAAGGTATTTTGGAACTGAGGAAGAGTTTTTTTGGATGATAATAATAGCTCGCATTTACTGCATGCTCACTGTGTACCAGGCAGCGTGCTCAGCACTTTAAATTCATTATGTTATTTAGTTCCCATAAACCGTATGGGTAGGCATTCTTATCTCCATTTTACAGATGTGGAAAACTGAGGCTCAGGGAAGAGTAAGGTGAGTTGTTCAAGGTCACAGAGCAAGTGGTGGTACCTGAATTCCAACCCAGAGAGTCTAACTGCAGGACCTATCCTTCAGATGTGAGTGGTCCTTATTAGCCATATGTGGAGTGGCTGATCATGGACACAGCTAGAGCCTCTGGGTGGGAGCTGCTGCTAGAATTCAGGGGTGGAGAGCTGAGCCCTGGCGTGCGGGGGTGGAAGAGATTGTGCTCAGGCCATTTGGATGCCTATTGTTCCCTCTTCTGATAGAGCACGACTCCTGAAGGAGGCTCAGAGCAGATGCCTCAGGATGGACAGCCAGCAGGTGGCCTAGGGCCCTCCTATGCCCATACCAGGCTGGCGATGTAGCCAGGGGCTGTATTCAGTTACGACGCAGACTCAGTTTGGAGGCCAGCAGGTTTCTGTAGCCCAGGAAAAGGATGGGAAGTCTGCCACTACCCTTGGCCTCTGCATCTCCCTATCTGATTTGCAAAATCCCAGCCTACTAGTTGGTGTTGCAAAACCCTAACAGGTTGTTGGTAGCACTCCCTCTGGTGGCAAAGATGCACCACTGACCCCTCTGTAAAGCACAGTACTACACATTTACAGTAATTTGACACATATACACAGTTTCTTTTATTTTTATTTTTTTTTTTGAGACGGAGTCCCACTCTGTTGCCCAGGCTGGAGTGCAGTGGCATGATTTCGGCTCACTGCAACCTCCGCCTCCTGGGTTCAAGCGATTCTCCTGCCTCAGCCTCCCAAGTAGTTGGGATTACAGGCGTGCACCACAACACCTGGTTAATTTTTGTATTTTTAGTAGAGACGGGATTTCACTATCTTGGCCAGGCTGGTCTCGAACTCCTTACCTCAGATGATCCACCCACCTTGGCCTCCCAAAGTGCTGGGATTATAGGTGTAAGCCACCGTGCACAGTCACAGATACATAATTTCACACTGAATTCTCACAGCAGCCCAGTGGGTTCAGAATTATTATCATAACTTTCAGCCAGGCACAGTGGTTCACACCTGTAATCCCAGCACTTTGGGAAGCCAAGGTGGGTGGATCACTTGAGGTCAGGAGTTTGAGACCAGCCTGGCCAACATGGTGAAACCCCATCTCTACTAAAATTGCAAATAGTCAGCTGGGTGTGGTGGCATGTGCCTGTAATCCCAGCTACTTGGGAGCCTGAGGCAGGAGAATTGCTTGAACCCAGGAGTTGGAGGTTGCAGTGAGCCAAGATCGCGCCACTGCACTCCAGCCTGGGCAATAGAGTGAGACTCCATTTCAGAAAAAAAAAAAAGGAATTATCATAAATTTAAATAATATAACATAACAAATTTATGTTATATAATATAACATAAATTTAAATAATATAACATGTATATTTATTTATACATGTTATGTTAAAAAAATGTATAAATAAATAAATAAAGGGAAAAAAACCAGGAATCGGAGACTTAGAGAGGTTAAATCCCTTGCTTGGTTTATAGCTGAAGTATGTCCCGTCTTGAACCCAGCACTTTACCTGCCTTGTTTCAGCAATTATCCCAAGTCTAGACCTCTGGTCGTGAGCACAGCTTGCTTATAACAGTTTCCACACTCTGCTTCCTTTTCCTCCCCCAGCCACCAGTTCCCTTTTCTCAGCCTTCCCACTGAGGTCTCAGCCTGTGTCCCAGGCACAGGGCCCCACTGGAGGGTGATAATGTCTCCAGAGGCTTGGAGGGGCTGAGGCCCAGAGTCTGAGCTGACTTCAGTCTTCTCTGCAGCGACGCTTTCTCACGTCAACAACACTTTATGCTCTCTCTGCTCTAGGTGTGAGGACCACTTTTTGTTGTTGTTTTTTGAGACAGAGTCTCACACTGTCACCCAGGCTAGAGTGCAGTGGCACAATCTCGAGTCACTGCAACCTCCGCCTCCCAAATTCAAGCGATCCTCCCACCTCAGCCTCTGAGCAACTGGGACTACAGGTGCCTGCCATCATGCCTGGCTAATTGTCATATTTTTTGTAGAGATGGGGTTTCACCATGTTACCCAGGCTGGTCTCGAACTCCTGGGCTCAAGTTATCTGCCCGCCTCAGCCTCCCAAAGTGTTGGCGTTACAGGCGTGAGCCATTGCCCCCGGCCCATTTTGTATTTTCAGTAAGTCCATAAAGTGTAATATACATATAAGCAGGGCATGGTGACTCACGCCTATAATCCCAACACTTTGGGAGGCCAAGGGAAGCAGATCACTTGAAGCCAGGAGATCAGGATTTGTCTGGGCAACATAGCAAGGCTCTGTCTCTTAAAAAAAAATTAGCTTGGTGTGGTGGATATGTGTCTGTAGCCCCAGCTATTTGGGAGGCTGAAGCAGGAGGATGGCTTGAATTCAAGAGTTTAAGGTTATAGTGAGCCATGATCATGCCACTGGACTCCAGCCTGGGTGACAGAGTGAGGCCCTATCTTTAAAAAAAAAAAATGGCAATGCATGCCTGTGGTCCCAGCTACTTGGGAGGCAGAAGTGGGAGGATTGCTTGAGCCTGGAGGTCAAAGCTGCAGTGAGCCATGATTGTGCTACTGCATTTCAGCCTGAGTGACAGAGGAAGACTGTGTCTCAAAATAAATACATAATTAATTAAATAATAAATAAATGGGATTATAACTATGTACTCTTTTGTGTCTGGAGTCTTTTACTCAACCTAGGTCATGCATGATGTTATATGTAGCAGTAGTTCCTTCTCATTGCTATACAGAGTCAAATGCTATAGTATTCCATTATATATCAATATGTCACAATTTATCCATTCTGCTCTATCTGTCTGCCTGTCTGTCTTATCTATCTATCTATCTATCTATCTATCTATCTATCTATCTATCTATCTATCTATCTATCTATATTTTAGACACAGAGTCTCACTCTGTTGCCCAGGCTGGAATGCAGTGGCATGATTATAGCTAACTCTAACCTTGAATTCCTGGGCTCAAGTGATCCTCCTTAGTTTCCCAAGTACGGGTACATGCCACCACATGTTGATAATTTTTTATTTTATTTTTTTAAAGATGGGGTCTCACTATTTTGCCCAGATTGGTCTTGAACTGTTGGCCTGAAGCAGTCCTCCTGCCTCAGCCTCCCAAAGCACTAGGATTACAGGTGTGAACCACTGCATCCAGCCTCATTCTACTGTTGATGGACATTTTATTATTTCCATTGTGAACATCCTCCTGTATCTCTTTTTTGCATACAAGTAAACATCTCTGTTGAGTAAATACGCAGGAATGTATTGCTGGGTTATGGAGCAGGCGTGTATTCAGTTTTAGTAGATACCACCACATAGTTTTCCAAAATGGTTGTATCACTTTATACTCCAACGGCAGCATGTTTGCCAGTTTCTCCACATCCTTACCAACATTGGTATTGCTAGTCTTTTTAATTTTAGCCATTCTGGTGGGTGTGTAGTGGCATTTCATTGTGATTTTAATTTGTATTTCCATGTTGATAATGAAACTGAGTATCTTTTCTGTTCTGGTCTGTTCTTTTACTTTTTTTTTTTTCAAGACAAAGTCTCATTGTGTCACCCAGGCTGGAGTGCAGTGGTGCCATTATAGCTTACTACAGTCTCAAACTCCTGGGCTGAAGAGATTCTCCTGTCTCAGCTTCCCAGGTAGCTGGGACCACGGGTGCACGCCACTGCACCCCACTATTTTGCTTAGTTTTTAAGGAGACAGGTCTTGCTGTGTTGGCCAGGCTGGTCTCCAACTCCTGGGCTCAAGTGATCCTCCTGCCTCGGCCTCCTGTAGTGCTGGTATTATAGGCGTGAGCTACCTATGCCTGGCCTGTTTTTCATATATTTATTGGCCATTTCGATATTCATTTTTGTGAAGTGCCTGTTCATGTCTTTTTTATTTTTTGTACAATACATCATGATGTTCAGCTGTTCATGTCTTTTGCCCATTCTTCTTTTTTTTTTTTTTGAGACATAGTCTCACTGTGGCGCCCAGGCTAGAGTGCAGTGGCACGATCTCAGCTCACTGTAACCTCCACCTCCTGGGTTCAAGTAATTCTCCTGCCTCAGCCTCACAAGTAGCTGGGACTACAGGCACCCACCACCGCGCCCAGCTTATTATTATTATTATTATTATTTGTATTTTTAGTAGAGATGGGGTTTCACTGTGTTGGCCAGGTCTTGAACTCCTGACCTCATGATCCGTTTTTTTTAAAAAATTTGTTTCTTTTTTGAGACAGGGTCTTACTCTGTCACCCAGGCTGGGGTACAGTGGTGCAATCGCGGCTCACTACAGCCTCTACCTTCTCTGGGCTCCCACCTCAGCCTCCTGAGTTGCTGGACTATACAAACTCACACCACCATGCTCAGCTAATTTTTGTATGTTTTGTAGAGAGTGGGGTCTCATGATGTTGCTCAGGCTGGTCTTGAACTCCTGGGCTAGAGCAATCCTCCCTCCCCTCTACTCCCTGCCCCCGGGCCTCCCACAGTGTTGGAATTACAGGCCAGGCAGGAGCCACTGCAACCACCTGTCCCTTTTGCCCATTCTTTTTATTGGATTGTCTGCCTTGTTCTTACTGATTGGTAGGAATTCTTTATATATTGTAGATATACTTTGTTAGTTATATATATCTTCTTCCAAAGAATGCTGCTGAAGTTTTAGAATAAAGCTGCTGGGCAAGAGGGAAGAGAAATGTGTCTTTTGTAAGGTTTGGGATCTGGTTGAAGGATTTTAAGGAGGGCCTCAGGGAAGTGGGGATAAACTGGATTGGTTGCTGGTTCTGAGGTGGAATTAGGAGAACTGGGAATTGGCTAGGTGCCGGGTGTGGTGGCTCATGCCTGTAATCCCAGCACTTTGGGAGGTGGGCAGATCACCTGAGGTAAGGAGTTCAAGACCAGCCTGGCCAATATGGTGAAACTCTGTCTCTACTGAAAATACAACAACAACAACAACAAAAATCAGCCGGGCGTGGTGGTGCATGCTTGTAATTCCAGCTACTTGGGAGGCTGAGGCAGAAGAATCGCTTGAACCTGAAAGGTGGAGGTTGCAGTGAGACGAGATTG
>NW_012116444.1:753601-759362 GCF_000951035.1 Colobus angolensis palliatus
GTAGAGACGGGGTTTCGCCGTGGTCTCGATCTCCTGACCTCGTGATCCACCCGTCTCGGCCTCCCCAAGTGCTGGGATTACAGGCGTGAGCCACGGCGCCCGGCCTCTAGGCTTAATTTTGAAAATAGATTTTCAAAAACAACTTTTTGTTGTTAACTGCAAAAGAATTCCAGTTTTTTGTTTGCTTTGTTTTGTTTTCTTGAGACAGTCTTACTCTGGTGTCCAGGCTGGAGTGCCAAGGCGCAATCTTGGCTCACTGCAACCTCCACCTCCCGAGTTCAAGTGATTTTTGTGCCTCATCCTCCCGAGTAGCTGTGATTATAGGCGCGTGCCACCAAGCCCAGCTAATTTTTGTATTTTAGTAGAGACAGGGTTTCACCCTGGTGATCAGGCTGGTCTCGAACTCCTGACCTCAAATGATCCACCCGCCTCAGCCTCCCAAAGTGCTGGGATTACAGGCATGAGCCACCACGCCCGGCCACGTCGGGCCACACTCTAGTTTTATAAGGCTCACTCCTGTGGCCCTGAAACCTGGTCCTGGCTGGATGGAGTAAGAACCCCATAGAACCCTTAGCAACCTAACTTCCTCCCTAGCAACAGATCTCCCTGGAGCTCCTCCCCATTCGAAGCCAGGAAGGGGCGTAAAACCGGATGTTGACTGTTTTACCATAGTAATACACACGAATCCGGAAGTGACGCCGGAAGAAGAGGACGTGAAGGCTACAGGGTATCCACGTGGGTGCTGAGCGTGTTTCTACGTACCTGGAAGCCGGTCGTTTAAGCTCAGTGCCGGCCACGGCTTGGTCAACATGGGTCGTTCGGGAAAGTTGCCCTCTGGTGTCTCAGCTAAGTTGAAGCGCTGGAAGAAAGGCCACAGCAGCGACAGCAATCCCGCCATCTGCCGCCACCGCCAGGCCGCCCGCAGCCGCTTCTTCAGCCGGCCGTCAGGTAGCTGGGTTGGGACCCACGCTCAGCCGGGGGCGGGTTTCCGGGCAGACATGGGTCCAGATGAGTCTGGTGCCTCTGGGAGAGTCCGGGGCCAGGCATTGGACCTTTCATCTCTTAGGATGTCGGATCTGGAGCCCTCTCTGAAGGGCAGTCCTTCCAATTGAGCAGATACGAAAACTGAGGTCCGCAGTAGGGAAATGTCTTGTGTAAGGTACCGCGGGTGTCAGAGTTGAGACTGATGGCTTGGACCTTGCATAACTCTTTACAGAGCGCTTTCACCTTCATTTATTTTCCAGGCCCTCTGAATGTAGCTCCCAGCCGATTCCCAGTGGCGTTTATGCCACTGCTACAGGCAAGCAGAAATTCTTACATGGAGGATTCCCTTTCTCCTTGGTTTTTCAAGTTTTTAGGCATACAGTGGGTTTATGAGACTGGCTGTATTCAGAATTCAGCCTCTCGGGTTGGCGATTTGGCCTGAGCTGGTTTGTTTCCCAGGGGTTCTGTTCTCTTGACCAAAAGGAGACTTGGGCCTTATCTTGTGCCTCTGGCTCTCAGGAAGGAGTGACCTGACAGTCGATGCTGTGAAGTTACATAATGAGCTGCAGTCAGGGTCCTTGCGCTTGGGCAAAAGCGAAGTCCCTGAGACGCCCATGGAAGAAGAGGCAGAGCTGGCTCTCACCGAGAAGTCCTCGGGCACCTTCCTGAGTGGCCTTTCCGACTGCACAAACGTCACCTTCAGCAAAGTGCAGCGCTTCTGGGAGTCCAACTCGGCTGCCCACAAGGAGGTAGGAGCGAGGGTCAGGAGGGCCATAGGATAGTGAGGAGAGGCCAACTCATGCCTTTTCTTCAGCTCTGGCTGACTGGTTTCCGATGACAACAGCTGGTATTTCTGGATGATGTGTCATCGCTCCTCCCCTTTATGTCTCCTCCTAGGGCAGGTTCCACTTTCTGCTTTTTATAAGAACATCTCCCCTGCTGAAGAAGTACTTGAGAAATATTTTCCAAACATTTCTCTCCTCAGCTATATCTAACACAGCACTTCTTACACAGAGTATTTTCAGTAAACATATGTTGAGTAAATAAATGCTGAGTAACAGTGATTAGGAAACGTTTTATCTAGCAAGAACTAAATTTAATTTAATTCATGTATTTATTTTAAGAAAGAGTCTCACTCTGTTGGCCAGGCTGGAGTGCAGTGGCATGATCTTCGCTCACTGCAACCTCCGTCTCCCAGGCTCAAGCAATTCTCCTGCCTCAGCCTCCCGAGTAGCTGCGATTACAGGCATGTGCCACCACGCCTAGCTAATTTTTTCTTTTTTTCTTTTTTTTTTTCTTTTCAGTAGAAAAGGGATTTCACCATATTGGCCAGGCTGGTCTGAGCCTCCTAAAGTGCTGAGATTACAGGCATGAGCCACCGTGCCTGGCCTTACTTTTATTATTTTATCTATACTTTAAAGTTATATATATTTTTTGTTACTGAAATAAAAAATGTCAGAATTCTAAATGATATCAAAATGATAGAAGAAGAATAAAATGTGATGGTAGAGCCCCCAACTTGAGTCATTCACAGAGCTCCTGTTAATGGGTCATTGTCTGTCTTCCTGGACCAGCTCTGTCCAGTAGTAATCTAAATTCAAGCCACATATGTAATTAAAAAAATTTTAGTAGCCATATTAAAAACTGAAAGAAACAGGTAAAATAATCTTTTTTTTTTTTTCTAGAGACAGAGTTTCACTCTTGTTGCCCAGTCTAGGGCGCAATGGCGCGATCTCGGCTCACTGCAACCTCCGCCTCCTGGATTCAGGTGATTCTCCTGCCTCAGCCTCCCAAGTAGCTGGGATTACAGGCATGCGCCACCATGCCTGGCTAATTTTCTGTTTTTAGTAGAGACGGGGTTTCTCCATGTTGGTCAGGCTGGTCTCAAACTCCTGACCTCAGGTGATCCACCTGCTTTGGCCTCCTAAAGTGCTGGGATTACAGGTGTGAGCCACTGCGTCTGGCCCAAATTAATGTTAATAATGTACTTTATTTAACTCAGTATCTTTAAAATATTATCACTTCAATGTATAATCAATATATTTTACTACAGTGTTATTTTTATGATACTAAGTCTTCAAAATCTAGTGTATAATTTACCCATATTCCCCTACTTAGATGCTAACCTTTCATTGGAAATACTTGGTTCATGTGTATTTAGAGTTCATAACATTTATAGTTGTACAAGTAGATTCGCCTACTATGAATTACTGCAAACCTATTCGCCAGGTTGTTACAAATATATGTTTCCTTGTAAATGGATCAAGTATTTTAAATTATGAGTAGTTAAAATTTTAAAATTAATTTTTCAGGCCAGGCGTAGTGGCTCACACCTGTAATCCTAGCACTTTGGGAGGCTGAGGTGGGCAGATCATTTGAGGTCAAGAGTTTGAGATCAGCCTGGCCAACATGGTGAAAACCCATCTCTATTGAAAAATTAACCTGGCATGGTGGCATGTGCCTGTAATCCCAGCTGCTCGGGAAGCTGAGTCACGAGAATCGCTTGAACCCTGGAGGCGGAGGTTGCAGCGACCCAAGATCGCATCACTGCGCTTCAGCCTGGGTGACAGAGTCAGACTCTGTCTCAAAAAAAAAAGAAAAGAAAATATTATTTACTCAATTTTGTTATTTAGGTTTACCAAAATGTGATTAGTTTCTTCTCTTTTTTTTTGAGACAGAGTCTCACTTGGTCACCCAGGTTGAAGTGCAGTGGCTGATCAGCCTCCCAGCCTCCCAAGTAACTGGGACTGCAGGGGATTGCTACCATACCCAGCTAATTTTTGTATTTTTTGTAGAGATGAGGTTTGCCATATTGCCCAGATTGGTCTCAAACTCCTGGGCTCAACGGATCTGCCCACCTCAGCCTCCCAAAGTGCTGGGATTACAGGTGTGAGCCACTGTGCCCTGCTTGATTAGTTTATTTTCTATCCACTCTTCTGCAACTTTTTCCCCACTGAGCGATATTTATAAGTTAATATATAGTCGTTCTCATTCTTTTGAATAATGCACTATTTAAATCATTCATTATTTATTGTATGATACAGTTGGGTCTCCATATCTGCAGGTTCTGCACCTGCAGATTCAACCAAGCATGGATTGAAAAATCTTTTTAAAATAATAATAATATACTGGGCGAGGTGACTCACACCTGTAGCCCTAGCACTTTGGGAGGCTGAGGCAGGCAGATCACATGAGGTCAGAAGTTCAAAACCATCCTGGCCAGCATGGTGCAACCCCATCTCTACTAAAAATACAAAAAATTAGCCTGGCATAGTGGCACATGCCTGTAATCGCAGCTACTCAGGAGTCTGAGGCAGGAGAATTGCTTGAACCTGGGAGGTGGAGGCTGCAGTTAGCGGAGAGTGCACCACTGCATTCCACCTTGGGCAACAGAGTGACACTCTGTCTCAAAACAACAACAACAACAAAAATACAGTATAACAACTATTTATATAGCATTTACATCGTGTTAGGTGTTATAAGTAATCTCGAGATGATTTAAAGTATATGGGAGGCCAGGCATGGTGGCTCATACCTGTAATCTCAGCACTTTGAGAGGCTAAGGAGAGCAGATTACTTGAGGCCAGGAGTTCAAGACCAGCTTGGTCAACATAGTGAAACCCCATCTCTACTAAAAATACAGAAATTAGCCAGGTGTAATGGTGCACACCTGTAATCCCAGCTGCTTGGGAGGCTGAGGCAGGAGAATCGCTTGAACCCAGAGGCGGAGGCTGCAGTGAGCTGAGATCATGCCACTGCACTCTTGTCTGGGTAACAGAGTAAGACTATGTCTCAAAAAAAATACAGAAGATATGTATAGGTTATATACAAATACTGCACCATTTTATATAAGGGACCTGAGCATCCTTGGATTTTGGTATCTTTAGGGGTCCAGAACCAATCCCCCCCTCAATAACTGCAGTACATTAGAGACAACTACAGTACATTATTAATCTCCTATTGATGGCTTCTTGACCATTCCAATTTGTTGCTGCCATGAACATCCTTGTACATAAATATTTGCACACTCATCTCATGCAGGTATTTCTACAAGGTTAGTACCTCATGGTGGAATTTTAGCAAGCATTTTCTGAGTCTTCTTATTTGCTGGGCCCCCTGGTATGGACCCAGGCCCTGAATGTTGCCTGTCTTGTCTGTCTCTGGGCTTTAACCGGAGATTAATCTGTGACGGAGCAAGGAAAGAAGGCTCTCCTGGGGTGGGGTTAGCTCTCAAATAGTCACAGTGCTTTCTCCCTCCTGTGCAGATTTGTGCTGTTTTGGCTGCTGTCACTGAGGTGATTCGCTCCCAGGGAGGGAAGGAGACAGAGACTGAGTACTTCGCTGCTCTGGTGAGTGGGTGCCGCTGGAGGGTGAGTGTTCAGAGCAGCAGGTTATGCAAGATATAGTGAGAAGACGAGTGCCCCTGGCATGTGGGGGTAGAGGACAGCCTTGACCAGATGAAAGTGCTGCATTTATTCTCAGGTGGCTTAGGAAGGCTGGTGGTATTTGCTACATTTCTATTTTCTCTTTCTTTTCTTTTCTTTTTTTTTAAGAGACTGGGTCTCACTATGTTGTCCAGGCTGGTTTCAAATTCCTGAGCTCAAACCGTCTTGTCATCTTGCCCTGGCCTCCCAAAGTGTTGGGATTACAGGCATGAGCCACTGCAACTGATTACTTAGTACCTTTTTTTGAGACGGAGTCTCGCTCTGTCGCCCGGACTGGAGTGCAGTGGCCAGATCTCAGCTCACTGCAAGCTCCGCCTCCCGGGTTCACGCCA
>NW_012116444.1:759577-764434 GCF_000951035.1 Colobus angolensis palliatus
AGTCTTGCTCTGTCTCCCAGGCTGGAGTGCAGTGGCCCGATTTGGCTCACTACAACCTCTGCCTCCCGGGTTCAAGTGATTCTCCTGCTTCAGCCTCCTGAGTAGCTGAGACTACAGGCGTCCGCCACCACCCCCGGCTAATTTTTGTATTTTTAGTAGAGACGGGGTTTCACCATATTGGTCAGGCTGGTCTCGAACTCCTGACCTTGTGATCCGCCCACCTCGGCCTCCCAAAGTGCTGGGATTACAGGCTTGAGCCAGCGCGCCCGGCCAGTATTTTTTTTTTGAGACGGAATCTCGCACTGTCCCCCAGGCTGGAGTGCAATGGCATGATTTCGATTTATTGCAACCTCCGCCTCCTGGGTTCATGTGATTCTCCTGCCTCAGCCTCCCGAGTACTGGGATTACAGGTGACACCACCACACCCAGCTAATTTTTTGTATTTTTTTAGTAGAGAAGAAGGGGTTTTACTATGTTGGCCAGACTTGTCTGGAACTCCTGACCTCATGATCTGCCTGCCTCAGCCTCTCAAAGTGCTGGGATTACAGGCGTGAGCCGCCAGGCCTGGCCTACTTTTTTTTTTTTTTTTGAAACAGTCTCACTCTGTTGCCCAAGTTGGACTACAGTGGCATGATCCCAGTTCACTGCAACCTCTGCCTCATGGTATCAAGTGATTCTCATGCCTTAGCCTCCTGAGGACCTGGGATTACAGGCGTATGCCACCACACCTGGCTGATTTTTGTATTTTTAGTAGAGATGGGGTTTGACCATGTTGGCCCGGCTAGTCTCGAACTCCCGACCTCAGGTGATCCCCCCACCTCAGCCTCTCAAAGTGCTGGGATTATAGGTGTGAGTCACCATGCCTGGCCTTCTTACTACATTAAATAAATAAATATATATGTGTATGTATGTGTGTGTATATATATGTATATATATATTTTTTTATTTTATTTTTGATGTTTTTTATTGTTGTTGTTTTGGTTTTGGTTTGGAGACAGGATCTCACTCTGTTGCCCAGGCTGGAGTGCAGTGGTATGATCATGGCTCACTGCATCCTCCAACTCCTGTGTTCAAATGATGATTGTGCTTAGCCTCCTGAGTAGTTGGGATTACAGGTGCCTGCCACCATGCCCAGCTAATTTTTGTATTTTTAGTAGAGATGGAGTTTCGTCACATTGCCCAGGCTTGTCTTGAGCTCCTGGGCTGAATCAGTTCTCCCACTTCAGCCTCCCAAAGTGCTGGGATTACAGGCATGAGCCACCATGCCCAGCCTGGTTATTACATTTTTAAAGAATTGTTAAAACACATAGAAAAACAGCATACAACAGAGACCAAATGTGCATGCAAAGCCGAAAATATTTACTGTCTGGTCCTTCATAGAAAAAGTTTGCCAACCTCTGCTCTAGAATAATGAAATAAATTAGATGGCAGTCTATGGTGTTTGGCTGGGTGTGGTGGCTTACGCCTTTAATCCTAGGACTTTGGGAGGTCAGGGAGGTCAAGGTGGGAGGAGTGCTTGAGGCTAGGAGTTGGACACCATTCTGAGCAATATAGTGAGACCCTATCTCTACAAAAAATAAAATAATTAGCCAAGTTTTGTGGTGCATGCCTGTAGTTCTAGCTTCTTGGGAGGCTGATGTGGGAGGATCTCTTGAGCTTTGGAGTTCAAGGTTACAGTGAGCTGTGATCATACCTGTACTCCAACCTGGGAGGCCCTGTCTCTCAAAAAAACTGTCTTTCTATCTCTCTCTCTCTCTATATATGCACATAAACATGTTTATAGTGTTTTGTTTTGTTTTGTTTTGTTTTTTGAGACGGAGTTTCGCTCTGTCGCCCAGGCTGGAGTGCAGTGGTGTGATCTCGGCTCACTGCAACCTCCACCTCCCGGGTTCAAGCGATTCTCCTGCCTCAGCCTCCCAAGTAGCTGGGATTATAGGCACCTGCACCATGCCCGGCTACTTTTTACATTTTTAGTAGACATGAGGTTTCACCATGTTGGCCAGTCTGGTCTCGAACTCCTGACCTTGTGATCCGCCCGCCTCGGCCTCCCAAAGTGCTGGGATTACAGGCGTGAGCCACTGCGCCCAGCCACATATATATAGTTTTAATTATGTGTCCGGCAGTATTTTATATATATTAATTGAATTAAACCTCACAACAACTTACAAGGTATGTAGCATTACTATCCCTACTTTACAAATGAAGAAACTGAGTCACAGATAGGTTAAATTGCTAGCCTAAAACCACACAATGCCAGAGTCAGGATTTGAACCTCTGATACTGTGGTTCTCGGTCACAACTGTTCTGCTGGGCGCATGTTCTCCGACTGTTTTTCCTGTTCGCTCAGTGTAAATTTTTATCCATTCACACCCCCTCAATCTGGCCCTCAGATGACAACAATGGAAGCAGTGGAGTCCCCGGAGTCCCTGGCTGCCGTTGCTTACCTGCTGAACCTTGTCCTGAAGCGGTGAGTTCTGCCTCCTGTTTGAACCCCAAGGCTTTTTGTGGAAGGGAGAAGGGAATGTGGACAGGAGAAACAGGATCAGGGAATTGTTTTGTAAAAAGATACTTGCTCTTCATGAGCACTGTCTAGAGGCACACAGAATGGGCCAGCGTGTGACGTACTGTGATAAGCCTCCAGTGAGAAACTCTAACAAAACTAGGCTGTCCTGAACCCCTGGTAATACAATCATTTACCTTTATGCCAAGGAGGTTGGGAAGGCACCAAAATCTTCACGTGGTGTGTGCCCAGGCAGACGTTCAGGAGCTCATGCTGTGAAATCTAAAGTTCTCATTTGATTGTCCAAAACAAAAGGCACGTCCGTAGGGCCTGCAGTGCTTCCCTGGTTCCATGTGTGCTAAGTGTGTTCATGACAGAATCCAGTGTGCTTTCCTTATTGAGGAGCAGAAAATCATTGTGAAAGTGTTGAAGGCCAAAGCAGAGTCAGAAAGCTCTATTGAAAATGAAACTTTTTTGGCTGGGTGCAGTGGTTCACACCTATAATCCCAGCACTTTGGGTGGCCAAGGCGGGCGAATCAAGAGGTCAGGAGATCGAGACCATCCTGGCCAACATGGTGAAACCCCATCTCTACTAAAAATACAAAAATTAGCTGGGTAGGCTACATGCTGTGGCTCACGCCTGTAACTCCAGCACTTTGGGAAGCTGAGGTGGGCAGATCACCTGAGGTCAGGAGTTCAAGACCAACCTGGCCAACATGGTGAAACCCTGTCAAAAATTAGCTGGGCATGGTGGCAGGCGCCTGTAATTCAGCTACTCGGGAGGCTGAGGCAGGAGAGTTAGTTTCAACCCAGTAGGCGGAGGTTGCAGTGAGCTGAGATCGTGCCATTGCACTCCAGCCCTGTCAAGAGTGTAAGACTCTGTCTCAAAAAAAAAGAAAGAAAGAAAATGAAAATTGTTTTGAGTAATAAAAATTAAAAGTCATGGCTGGGCACAGTGGGTCACACCTGTAATCCCAGCACTTTTGGAGGCTGAGGCAGGAGGATTGCTTGCAGCCAGGAGTTCGAGACCAGCCTGGCCAACATGGTGAAACCCTGTCTCTACTAAAAATACAAAATTAGCCAGATGTCGTGGTGCACAGCTGTAATCCCAGCTACACGGGAGGCTGAGGCGGGAGAATCACTTGAACCCAGGATATGGAAGTTGCAGTGAGCCAAGATCAAGCCACTGCAGTCCAGCCTGGGCAACAGAGTGAGACTCCATCTCAATAAAATAAATAAATAAATAAATAATAAAGTAAAAAAACCCAAAAACCTTGATTCTTTAAGATGAAAAAGTTTTTGAGATTGATTGCACAACAATGTGAGTTTACTTGGCTGGGTGCGGTGATACACACCTATAATCCCAGCACTTTGGGAGGCTGAGGCAGGTGGGTTGCTTGAGCTCAGGAGTTTGAAACCAGCCTGGGCAACATGGCAAAACTTCACCTGTACAAAAAAATACAAAAATGAGCTAGGTGTGGTAGCATGCACCTGCAGTCCCAGCTACTTGGGTGGTAGAGGTTGCAGTGAGCCTAATTGTGCCACTACACTCCAGCTTGGGTGACGAGTGAGACCCTGTCTCCAAAAAAAAAAACCCACAACATGAATATACTTAACAGTACTGAATGATACACCTAAAAATCATTGAAATGATGTTTGGTTTGTTTGTTTGTTAGTTTCTTGTTTGTTTGTTTTTTGAGACGGAGTCTTGCTCTGTCTCCCAGGCTGGAGTGCAGTGGCGCCATCTTGGCTCACTGCAAGCTCCGCCTCGCAGGTTCATGCCATTCTCCTGCCTCAGCTTCCCAAGTAGCTTGGACTACAGGCACCCGCCACCATGCCCGGCTAATTTTTTGTATTTTTAGTAGAGATGGGGTTTCACCGTATTAGACAGGATGGTCTTGATCTCCTGACCTCGTGATCTACCCGCCTTGGCCTCCCAAAGTGCTTAGATTACAGGCATGAGCCACCGCGCCCGGCCGAAATGATGTTTTATCTTATGTGTATTTTACCACAATTAGAAATTTATTTATTTATTTATTTATTTTTGAGATGGAGTTTTGTTCTTGTTACCCAGGCTGGAGGGCAATGGCGCAATCTCGGCTCACCGCACCCTCTACCTCCTGGGTTCAAGTGATTCTCCTGCCTCAGTCTCCCAAGTAGCTCGGATTACAAGCATGTGCCATCACGCCCAGTAGTTTTGTATTTTTAGTAGATACGGGGTTTCTCCATGTTTGTCAGTCTGGTCTCAAACTCCCGACCTCAGGTGATCCACCAGCCTCGGCCTCCCAAAGTGCTGGGATTGCGGGCGTGAGCCACCGTGCCCAGCCACAAATTTTAAAATACAATTTAGGCTGGGC
>NW_012116444.1:764694-767615 GCF_000951035.1 Colobus angolensis palliatus
AAAAAAAAAAAAAAAAAAAATACAATTTAAAAGATACTTGTGTATCAGGTGGCATTCTACAACATAAGGCCCTGGGTGACTTGGGTCATTATACCAGGGAGCATGAGGGTTGGCCCCCAGGAGGGGCATCCCTGGAGCAGTGAGTGGCAGAAGGGAGGGAAAGGGTTGTTGGCCCCGGGCTTTCTGGAGCTGTGAACTGCCAGGGGAGGTGGAGAGAGGATTGGTATGAGTTTATGAGTGGGTAGTGGGAAGGTGAGGGAGGCAGGGATGCCGGGTGGAAAGCACACTGAGCTGGCTGACGGTGGGCACCTGTTCTGACTTTGTTGCTCACTTGCTGAGTGACTGTGCCACCAGTGCCCCTTGCCCTGTCCTTGGTACCACAAGGGGCTGCACCAGCTGCTCTTCAGAATCCTCTGGGGTGACCGTCTATGTTCTTTCCCACAGTGTTCCCAGCCCTGTGCTCATTAAGAAGTTCTCTGATACCTCCAAAGCCTTCATGGATATCATGTCAGCCCAGGCCAGCAGCGGCTCCACCTCTGTCCTCCGATGGGTTAGTGTCTGGGGTTTAGTTTCTCATCTGGCATCTCCCAGAGCCTGTCTGATTTGGTGATGCTTGGATGTTCCCTGAGAGGGGTTTAGGCACCCTGGGGACCTCAGACAGATGGGATTTTCTGGAGTCAGTGAGAACCTGGGCTCTTTTCCCTCCTGGCCGAGGCTGGTGGCACTGAGGGCTCTGACTTTCTTCCAGGTCCTTTCCTGCCTGGCCACCCTTCTGCGGAAGCAAGACCTGGAGGCCTGGGGCTACCCTGTGACCCTTCAGGTGTACCATGGGCTGCTGAGCTTCACGGTGCATTCCAAGCCCAAGGTGAGAAAATGCGACAAGGGGACAGCCACCACTTGGCCCATTGCAGCCCAGACTTGGCTAGCTGAGTGGCACTGGGGAGCTTGCCCTGAGTACTGGCTTCTGCTTTCTGCCTCTGAGGCACTATGCATTTAGATGCAGAAGGCGGGGCGGCTCTTCCTCTTCCAGGAGGCTGTTCCCTGTCAGCCCTGTCTGAGTCTCTGGTGCCTTGTCAGCCATTGCCCTGTTGACATGGACTCTCCCCATATGTCTGTTTACCTCGGCAGGGAGGGTGGCATAGCTGGGGGAGTCACACAGACCTGAGTTGGATCCTGAATTTACTGTTCGAGGTGTGAGCAGTGAATTGGGAGGCCAAAGTGGGAGGATCATTTGAGGTCAGGAGTTACAGACCAGCCTGACCAACGAGTGAAACCTCGACTCTACTAAAAATATAAAAATTAGCTGGGCATGGTGGTGGGCGCTTGTAATCCCAGCTACTGGGGAGGCTGAGGCAGGAGAATCACTTGAACCCAGGAGGCAGAGGTTGCAGTGAGCCAAGATCACACCATTGCACTCCAGCCTGGGCAACAGAATGAGACTCCATCTCAAAAGAAAAAAAAAAGAAATAGAGATAATCCCACCAGCTTTGCTACAGAGTTGTGGGGAGATTCCAGTGTTCCCCACAGGCCTAGTGCACCTCTTGGCTTACGGCAGGTGCTTGGGAAGTGGTGGTTCCCCACTGTTTCTTCTGGAAATTTAGGGCAGGAGGTGGTAACAGTAACAACCATGTGATCACTCCCAGTGCTGAGCACCATCAGCCCAGATGCTCTCATACCTCCTTCCCTCGGTGCTCACATGATCTTTTCCTCTCCTTCTTCAGCTCCCGCTGCAGTGGCACTTCACTGCGGTGACACTTTCCTGACCACTGTATAAGAAGTGGCAGCCCCTGCTTAATTGTCTGCAAAGTACTTCTTAACCTTCTGCTATGTATTTGTTTTCCGCCTCCCAGCTGGAAGGTGCGTTGCCTGCTATTCACTGCCAGTTTGCCAGGACCTAGAACAGTGCCTGGCTTGGTGGACATACCGTGTTTGCCAGATGATTGAGTGAATGAAGAACCCCCTGTTTTAAAGATGATACTGAAACTCAGAAATTAGGTAGTTGGGCTTGCTTAAGGCCATTTGGTGAGTTAGTTGTAGAGCAGGGATTTGAACCAAGGTTTGTCTTGCTTCACAGCTCAGGATTCTGTACACATGAAGGCCCTGGCGTAGCACTGGATCTGTAGTAGTTAGATCATCATTGGATGTATATGTTCAGCCAGAGCTAATTGGTTGATACTTGTGCCAGACACCCACGATGCTGGTGGAATGCTGATTTGGCCTTGTCCCCTGCTCTTCTTGCCCCTCAGATCCGGAAGGCTGCCCAGCATGGAGTATGCTCAGTCCTCAAGGGCAGTGAATTCATGTTTGGCGAAAAGGCCCCTGCCCATCATCCTGCTGCTGTTTCCACTGCCAAGTTCTGCATCCAGGAGATAGAGAAGTCTGGAGGTGGGGAAGCCAAACGGAGGCCAGGTGGATGGGAGGCAGTGGCTGGCAGAGCAGGACAGGGCCTGCTGCAGGGCAGGGGCTGGTGTCTCAATTCCCCTTCTGTCTATCAGGCTCCAAGGAGGCCACCACCACGCTGCACATGCTGACGCTGCTGAAGGACCTGCTGCCCTGCTTCCCAGAAGGCCTGGTGAAGAGCTGCAGTGAGACTCTCCTCAGGGTCATGACCTTGAGCCATGTGGTGAGCTCAGGCCCAAGAGCTAGAGGAAGGGGGGTCTGCAGTGGTGGCATTTGAGGAACTCGCTGGTCAGTCAAAATGCAGGGCCTGGGGTCTCCCTGA
Source organism: Colobus angolensis palliatus (assembly GCF_000951035.1). Classification (NCBI taxonomy): domain Eukaryota; kingdom Metazoa; phylum Chordata; class Mammalia; order Primates; family Cercopithecidae; genus Colobus; species Colobus angolensis. The sequence continues at coordinate 767,417 of NW_012116444.1, forward strand.
CTGTGTTCTTAGGCTAAAACCAACGGTACTACATCAATCTGTGGTGTTTGGCTAGGCCAGGCCATATCAGAGTCCCCTTCCAGATGGAAGCTGACCTCAGAGATCAGGTCAGAGTCAGGGTGGATCTGTAGTGGGCTGGTAAACCCTCCTGCCCCAGCTCTATGTACCCTATAACAAATTTTTTTTTTTTTTTTTTTTT
>NW_012116444.1:769190-769529 GCF_000951035.1 Colobus angolensis palliatus
GCGTCTGCGCCCAGCCTTGTGTGTTCTTTTGTAGTGTTTATTTACGTACATGTTTTTAAAATTGAAAATATAAGTAATATGATCATTGTTTAAAAGGAAAAAACAAGTCAGAAGTGTATAAAGTAAAAATCTCCTTCCTTCCAAATTCTGTTTCCTAAGGTAGATAATGCGAATAACTTTCTGGTTATCCTTTCAGACATTTTCTCTTTGGATAAACAAATATACATGATAAAACATGTAAAGGCCAGGAGTGGTGGCTTACACCTGTAACCTTAGCACTTGGGAGGCCGAGGCAGGAGGCAAGCAATTTGAGACCAGCTGGGCAACATAGTAAGACAT
>NW_012116444.1:769920-776849 GCF_000951035.1 Colobus angolensis palliatus
AGAGCGAGACTCTGTCTCAAAAAAAAAAAAAAAAAACCATTTTGTTAATGTTTCTGTCTTTTTAAGTCATTTAAAGCTTTTTCAGGGGCTTCCGTGTCTTGCTAAGGTGGCAGTCCTCAGGGTGTCCCTGTGCAGGGGGCATGTGTGAGGTTCAGGGGCCCTCAACTCCCTAGCACACAGAGTGGAGTGGAATGTTGAGGGGTCCAGGGCCAGCCATGGGCTTTGTAGTTCCTTTCTAAGCCTGTGTGTCCCCCTCCAGCTGGTGACAGCCTGTGCCATGCAGGCCTTTCACAGCCTCTTCCACGCCAGGCCTGGCCTGAGCACCCTGTCGGCAGAGCTCAACGCCCAGATCATCACGGTGAGGCCTGTTGGTGGGGTGTGGGAGCATTGTGGAGGGGGGGTCCCTTGGGAGGCTGTGCTGGGGGCACTGGCCCTGCGCCTTGTCTACAGAGTGAGGTTGTCTGGGCTGGGTTGTCCCAGTGGAAGAGGCCAGTAGACGGAGAGGGAGGATTGGAGTCCAGCCATCAAATTCACATCAGTGTCTCCAGGAGCTGGGACCTTGGCCCTTGACCTAGTTAACTTTAATGAACTGTTTTAGCATAGTCTCGTGGTGCTCACACATACCTTGAGCAGGGCTTTCGACTTTAGAGGTCTGTGGATGGATTTTGGGAGGGGGAACAGATCCCCCAAATTGTTAGCAAAATGTACGGCTTTTTTTCCCCAAAGAAGGCCTCTGGCTTTTGTCAGACGCACAAAGGGGTGTGTGACCCATGATATTCCGCTGCTCCTAGAGGCTGTTCTCCCAAAGAATCAGAGCCGGGAGGGCTTCGTGGAGAAGGGAGAGGCAGGATCTGGGAAAGCCAAAGGGGCTGTGAGTGCCAGGGTCACAAGCACTGTCCCCAGGACATTGCTGGTGCCAGGATGGGAAGGGGTCATCATCATTGGGCTGTTGCAGACCCCACATGCTCAGTCACCTGCTTATTCCTACCTTTAGGCCCTGTACGACTATGTTCCCAGTGAGAATGATTTACAGCCCCTGCTAGCCTGGCTTAAGGTCATGGAGAAAGCCCACATCAACCTGGTGAGGTACGGATGAAGGAGGGGTGCTTAGGGCCTCTGTCCAGGCTGCCGACGTGGGGGTGCTCTGGGCCTCTGTCCAGGCTGCCGAGGTGGGGGGCTCAGGGCCTGTGTCCAGGCTGCCGAGGTGGGGGCTCCTCAGGGCCTTCGTCCTGGCTGCCAAGTTTGGGGGGATCCTTAGTGCCTGTGTCCAGGCTGCTGAGGTCAGGGGTCCTCAGGGCCCTCATCCTGGCTGCCAAGGTTGGGAAAGGTCCTTAGGGCCTCCGTCCTGGCTGCTGAGGTTCGGGGTCCTCAGGGTCTCCGTCCTGGCTGCTGAGTTTGCGGGGTCCTCAGGATCTCCATCCTGGCACCGAGGTGGAGGGTCCTCAGGGTCTCCATCCTGGCTGCCGAGGTGGGGGGTTCCTTAGGGCCTCTGTCCAGGCTGCCAAAGTGGGGGGTCCTCAGGGCCTCCATCCTAGCTGCCAAAGTTGGGGGAGTCCTTTGGGCCTCTGTCCAGGCTGCCGAGGTTGGGGGTCCTCAGGGCCTCTGTCCAGGCTGCCAAGGTCGGGGGTCCTCAGGGCCTCTGTCCAGGCTGCCAAGGTCGGGGGTCCTCAGGGCCTGTGTCCAGGCTGCAGAGGTTGCAGAGTTCTCAGGGCCTCTGTCCTGGCCGCCGAGGTTTGGGGTGCTCAGGGCCTCCGTCCAGAGGCAGGATAACGCTGTTCAGCCTCTCGGGGCCTGACGGCATCTCCGTGTCAAATGAGCTACAGAGCAGCTCTTGTTTTTGTGAGGCACGGGGTAGGAGAGTGCAGCTCGTTCTAACAGGGTCTGATTCCTGCCAGAGCGTTTGCTAGCCAGCCATGAGGAGCAGCAAGGTGGGCTGCGAGCCCTGCGACCCAGGTTGAAGCCTGAGTTTCACCTGCCTCTTGCTGCTCCCTGGCTGTGTCTTCCTGTGCACTTGGTTTCCTGGCCATTGGATATCCTTTCTGTCGCTCCATTCCACTCTCGCCTGGACTGGTGGCTCCCTTCTCTAGGTTCCGTAGTCCTGTGAACCAACTTTCTGCTTTGTGTCTGCATACTTTCAGGTTCAGGCTTGGCCATTTAATAGTAATTCCACTTTTCTGGAATAAGGCTGAGAAGAAATTGAGTGTACAGTAACCAGTTGGTGACGTGCATGGAGGGAGGCAGGGGTCTCTTAGGCCTCGTGGCTCTGTTATGCTGGACCCGTCTTCTCCGCAGCTGAAGGGTTCCCGCAGCCTGCTCTCACCCAGGCGTGTGCCAAACACTCTTTATCTGTGTTTCCTTTCACTAATCAAGGCAACTCCATGAGGAAGCATTTAGCCCCAATTTATAAGCCAGAAACCAAGGCTCTGTGAGTGAGCTAGTCACACAGCCCCTGATGAGTAAGGTCAGGTCTCTGGCCCAGGTCTGCCCGGCCCAGGTCTGCCCAGCCCACGTTCATTTTCCTGCACCAAACTGCCTTTACTGGGAGGTGTCCAAAAATGGCAAAATCACCCCATTCACCACTTCTCAGATTTCATCCTGCAGGAGCACACCCACAGTTAGGCCCCAGTGTGCCTCCCAGGATGCTTATCATCGCACTGTAGGTAACACATAAAAACTGGAAGCAAGCTAAATGTCCCATGGAGGGGTGAAATATAAACAATGAAGTACTGTGCAGCCATTAGAAACAATCAAAGTGGGCTTGGCACAGTGGCTTACACTTATGATCCCAGCACTTTAGGAGACCAAGGTGGGCAGATCACTTGAGGCCAGGAGTTTGAGACTAGCCTGGCCAAAATGGCAAAACTCCATCTTTACTAAAAATACAAAAATTATCTGGGTGTGGTGGTGCACACCTGTAATCCCAGCTACCTGGGAGGCTGAGGCACGAGAATCGCTTGAACCTGTGAGGTGAAGGTTGCAGTGAGCTGAGATCGCACCACTGCGCTCCAGCCTGGGTGACAAGGTGAAACCCAATCTCAAAAAAAAAAAACAATCGAAGTGGTTGTGTGTGCACTTACGTGGAAAGAACTCCAAGATATATTGGGAAAAAGCAAGACATAGAATAGCAGGTATGGTGTGATTGTTTCTCTATGTATACTCTGGAACCACATTGCTAAGGATGTGAATCCTGACCCCATTGCCAAGCTGGGTGGCCTTGGGCAAGTTATTTGACTTCTCTGTGTCTTTCCTCATCTATAAAATGGAAAAATAATAGGATTTATCTCATTGGTTGTTACAAGGTTTAAATAACTGTATGTTATATCAGTGGTTGGTATATGATAAAGAGTTATATAAATGCTACCAGGCCAGGTGCAATGGCTCACACCTGAATCACAGGGCTTTGGGAGGCCAGGGCAGGAGGATCACTTGAGGCCAGGAGGTGGAGACTAACCTGGGAAACACAGTGAGATCCTGTCTCTACAAAAAATAAAAAGATTAGCTGGGCATGGTGACTTGTGCCTAAGCCCCAGCTACTCAGGAGGCTGAGGTGGGAGGATCGCTTGAGCCCAGGAGTTTGAGACTCCGTGAGCTATGATTGCACCACTGCAAAAAAAAAAAAAAAGTTAACAGAAGTTGCTATTTTTATGTTTGTGCGTTTTAGAATTTCTGGAAGGGTGTTTAAGAAACTTAACCTTGATTTTCCCCTGGGAAATGCATATAAGGGTCAGGCCAGAAGGGTGAATTGGGGGAGGCATGCCCTTCATTTTACACCTTGAAGACCTGTTTGAATTTTTTACCACATGTAGTTATTACTTGAACGATAGTGCCTTTTTAAAAACCACCCACCCGAAGGGCCCTCTGGAGCCCTGCAGATCAGTGGGTTTGTGATTGTTTTCAGACCTGGGCCATCTCAGCCCTGAGCCCTGGTTGCCTGGGTCCCCAGGGCTCAGGGCCAGGCCCCACAGAAACCTTTTGTTTTGACAGGTTGCAGTGGGACCTGGGGCTAGGCCACCTCCCTCGCTTTTTTGGAACTGCGGTGACCTGCCTCCTTTCCCCACACTCGCAAGTGGTGACTGCTGCCACGCAGAGCCTCAAGGTACTGCAACTTTAGCTGAGGAAGCAGAGAACACAGGGGCTTCTGCGGGCTGCCCTGTCTTTCCCAGCACTGGCCCCAGGCTACCAGCTCAGGCCCAGAGAGGCCGCTCTCAAAATGGGAGATAGGTTTCTTCCAAGCTTTCTTAGACTCCCAGGAAGCTATCGCCTGGGAGGGGAGAGTGGTCCTGGGGGGATACCTTGGGCCCAGAAAGCCTGTGGCCTCTCTTTGCAGGAGATCCTAAAGGAATGCGTGGCTCCCCACATGGCTGATATTGGCTCCGTGACCTCCTCAGCCTCGGGCCCTGCCCAGTCTGTTGCCAAGATGTTCAGGTGAGGATATGGGGTCCGTGTTAGGAAGGGATGGTGGTACCTTGAGGAAAGTTCTATATAATATGAATGCTCCACTGTCCACCTGCTGTGGGCCAGGCTTGCAGTGGCAGTGCTTTACGGGATTGCAGGCTGCTTACTGAACATCTGTCAGAGCAGCTACCGTGGACTTGAGTGCCTGCCATGTTTTAGCCACACCTCACCTCTTGGTTTCCTAGTGGTTTCCCCATCTGAAGTTGGGTCAGATAACCACCTCATCGATTTTTCTTTAAGCACTAGCATTATCTAAATTAAACTCTTAACATACGGAGTGTGGGCATGTCACAAATGTTAGTTCTCTTCCGTTGTCTGTCCTGGAGCCCCATTCTTGCTGGCCAGCTAGCGTCCGTAGCTCAGGGTGCTGGTCATTGACTTTCTCTGGTGGGGGGCACAGGGTGGCGTGTGACCGTGGCCCTGACTGTGCCGCCCCCTTGGCAGGGCAGTGGAGGAGGGCCTGACATACAAATTCCATGCGGCCTGGAGCTCCGTGTTGCAGCTGCTGTGTGTCTTCTTTGAGGTGTGTGGGAGACAGGCCCACCCTGTGATGAGGAAGGTAAGTGGGGAGCGACTGGGACCAGGGCAGGAGGTGGTGCTGGCCCTTGGACTGTGGGCTCCTGAAGGGCACGTGTGTCTGTTATCTCTGCACTCTGCTCCCCACCCTACCCCGACAGGGCCATAGCAGGTGCCCCATGCAATGTATCCCCTGGAAGGTGACTGGGCCAATAAGGGAGGGGCAGGAAAAAGGGTGAGAGTCCCCCCACCTGCTCACTCGTCTTTGCTGGAGTTGCTAGTTTTGAAGCTTAGGGAATCTATTTGCTTTCCCTTACCCCCAGCCCTTATCTTTTACATTTCAGTTATCTAAGTTTCCTGTAACCAGTGAGTATAGTGTTGATGTTCTCAACAGCCCTAGGTTCCAGGAAGGTTCCTCCAGTCCAGGGTTAACCATTTAAGGATCAGGGATCACTCAGGGATCCTGAGCAGACCCTAGTCCAGGAGAGAGTAGGGGCCTGAGGAAGCCCCCAGACTGGTCCCGCATCAGCAGAGGCAGCCGCTCCTGGCCCTGTGGGGCCTTCCTCGCTGACTCCCTCCCGTGCTGGAAAAAAGGAACCCTGGTGGGAGGACAGAGTCTCCCTCAAGAGGCCTGGCCGGAGCCCTCATAGATAAGGTTGGCCAATTTGGCTTTATACAAGAGGCCAGGCAGGGCCATGAAAGTGTGACTGGGGGAGGGCTGTGGCCCGGGTGAACCCAAGGGTGCAGCTTTGTCTCCTCAGCGCCTGCTGATTTGCTAATTGTTGCATGCAGACAAGATAAATGTGTCCCATTTTCGAAGATAAATTGGAAATCTACATTTGTGTTGAAATTTCCAAATTTTTATAGGTTATTAAATGTAACAGAATTTTGTAAAATCCTAGGCCCTGGGATTTTACAGTCACCAGTGGTTAATTGGGTTCTCAGTCTGTACCCACTGGTGTAGTGTTGAACCCAGGCCCAGAATTCCGGCCTCATCTTTCGGCGGGGTCTTGTCATGGGTCCCAGCTTTTGAGCATGTCTTGATGTGTGGTCACTCATCTCTGCTCCAGTGCCTCCAGTCCCTGTGTGACCTGCGCCTCTCCCCTCATTTCCCCCACACGGCGGCTCTCGACCAGGCAGTGGGGGCTGCGGTGACCAGTATGGGACCTGAGGTGGTGCTGCAGGCTGTGCCTTTGGAAATTGATGGCTCTGAGTAAGTGTGGCCCTGGCTGGCTTCCTGGCAAGCCCCAGGCTTGTTCTCTCCCCTGGAAAGGATGTCTGCTGCTGTGGGCTAAAGTCTGTGTCAGTGCAGGGCTCAGCAGGAGGGGCCAGAGGAGGTCTCGCTCTGTCCTGGGCTCAGTACGCTATGCACTGCCCTCAGGGCTGTCCCCTCATCCTCACTGGGTTCTTCCATTCTCCTCCCAGGGAGACTCTGGATTTCCCACGGAGCTGGCTGCTGCCTGTCATCCGAGACCACGTTCAGGAAACGCGACTTGGTTTCTTCACCACCTACTTCTTGCCCCTGGCTAACACCCTGAAGAGCAAAGGTAGAAGTGCCTGTGTGTGACCTGAGGCTCCGCACAGTCCTGAAGCCTTCACAGAAGGGGTTGGGAAGGGTGCTGAGTCCCACACAACTAGCCTTCAAGACATTTGGCAACATCCCTCTGCCGAGCAGGTGGCCAGCCAGTGCTTGAGTGCCTGTCTCTCTCCCTGCTGCTCCGAGGTGTGGCCAGGTAGCCCTCCTTGTGGCAGAGCTCGCCCTGTGAGACACGAGCTGCCTCCACATGGAACTGTCCCAACTGGGCCTTGTTCTTCCCCTTTGGATCACAGAGAACAGCTGTGCCCCTTCTTCCTCACGCAAGCCCTTGAGATCGATTTTGTAAAAGTTTGTGATATGTTTGTTTATACGTATATATACTTTTATATACTTCTAGGTGTATTTATTTATTTATTTATTT
>NW_012116444.1:779084-779943 GCF_000951035.1 Colobus angolensis palliatus
TCAAACTCCTGACCTCAGATGATCTGCCTGCCTCGGCCTCCCAAAGTGCTGGGAGTACAGGCATGAACCACCATGCCCAGCCTGTCACACTACTTTTTAATGACAGAGTTATTGTGATAGAAATCATATATATTGCGGGCTGGCCACAGTGGCTCACACCTGTAATCCTAGCACTTGGGGAGGCTGAGGTGGGTAGAGCACCTGAAGTCAGGAGCTTGAGACCAGCCTGGCCAACATGGTGAAACCCTGTCTCTACTAAAACTACAAAAATTAGCCAGGCGTGGTGGCAGGTGCCTATAATCCCAGCTACTCAGGAGGCTGAGGCAGGAGAATCACTTGAACCCCAAGCGGGGCGGAGGTTGCAGTGAGCTGAGATCGCGCCACTGCACTCCAGCCTGGGCAACGGAGTGAGAGTCTGTCTCAAAAAAAAAAAGAAAGAAAAATATAAATCTCATAGCCTGCCAAGCTTAAAGTACTGGCCCTTTTGCACAAAAAGTTGGCTGACTCCTGGTCTAGGGCAGTGGTTCTCAACAAGGAGGGTGATTTTGCTGCCTGTAGGACATTTGGCAATGCCTGGAGACATTTTTGGTTGTTACCGTTGGGGGAAGGGTGCTCTGGCATCTAGTGGATAGAGGTCAGGATGCTGCTAAGCACCCTGCAATGCACAGGATGGCCTCACAAAACAAAAAGTACTAGGCCTAAAATTTCCACATTGTCGAGATTGAGAAAGCCTGCTCTAGGGCATGGTTTCCTGGTTTCACACATGATCTTGTGAGAATATACAGGAAGTGCTTAGAGAAGAAAGTAAGGCCGGGCACAGTGGCTCATACCTGTAATCCCAGCACTTCAGGAGGCTGAA
>NW_012116444.1:780953-793053 GCF_000951035.1 Colobus angolensis palliatus
CAGGAGAATGGTGTGAACCTGGGAGGGGGAGCCTGCAGTGAGCCGAGATCGTGCCACTGCACTGCAGCCTGGGCGACAGAGCGAGACTCCGTCTCAAAACAAAAAGAAACAGAGGCTATCTCTGGGGGAGTGGGAGTATGAAGAGACATTTCCTTTCTGTTTATTATAGGTTCATTGTAGTATTTTAGAATGAACAGGTATGATTTAATTTATGGGGATGGGGGAAGTCACCCATATTCCTGTCCTCATCATTGGGCTTCTGGTTTGGTTTGGTAATAAGGCCGTTGGCTAGGAGGGTGCTGGGCTCATACTCTGTCCCTGTATCACACTGCAGCCATGGACCTGGCTCAGGCAGGCAGCACAGTGGAGTCTAAGATCTACGACACACTCCAGTGGCAGGTAAGGGTCAACTAGGGGAGGGCGTGGGGAGAAGCACACAGGGGCACGGGTGGCTCTATGTCACTTTCCTTTATTGTCCCCTCCTTCTCCAGATCTGGACACTCCTGCCTGGATTCTGCACGAGGCCTACGGATGTGGCCACCTCCTTCAAAGGGCTGGCACGGACGCTGGGCACGGCCATCAGCGAGCGTCCAGACCTGAGGGTCACCGTGTGCCAGGCCCTGCGTACCCTCATCACCAAGGGCTGCCAGGCAGGTACGTGTGGGTTGTGGGAATGGGGGCTGGGGAGGATGACCCAGGTCCCTGGCCCTATCCCCTGGCTTGCTACGCTCCTTTCCAAGCAGAGTCACAGAGACTTGACTCTGGGGCTCATCCTTTGCTGCTTCTGCTGCAGACCCCAGGGGATAGTAGGAGGCTGGAACCCACCCTTCCCTCTTACCTTTACTTCCAGTGTGCTGACAGCTGCTATGGGTTGTTCAGTTAGTGTCGAAGTTTTTACTCTGTGGCTGCCACTTTGCTGGCTCCCTGGGGTTGGAGCCATTGAGGACCACGGGCCACTGGGGCAGCAGGCTCTCCATACCCTGGCTCAGCTCCTACCACAGAGAGCCCCCAACCTATGGGTTCCAAGTCCTGCCAGCTCCCCTAAGAGAAGGCCTCTGGGCCACAGCCCCAGCAGCCACTGAGGCACAGTCAATTCCTGTGCCTTTAGTGCAAACTTTGGTCCTTTTTGCCAGAGGCCGACCGTGTTGAAGTGAGTCGTTTTGCCAAGAACTTTCTGCCGATCCTCTTCAACCTGTATGGGCAGCCTGTGGCAGCTGGGGACACTCCAGCCCCTCGCCGGGCTGTGCTGGAAACCATCAGAACTTACCTCACCATCACTGACACTCAGGTGAGCCATGAGAGGGAGGGAAGGAGGGAGGAGGGTAGTTCTCAGGTGGGCAGTGTCAGAGAGGCAGAGACCTTACCCACCAGGGCTCATGTGGGTCTCTGCGTTCTGGAGCACATACCAGCAGTCGTGACTTGGGCAGGGCTGGGGGCTGCTGGTGGTGGGGAGGCCTCTCTGGGACTGCTGCCATTGCTGCTTTCTTTCACTCCTCCTCAACGACTCTCTCCTCATTCCATCGGGGCCTCAAGTTGGTGAACAGTCTCCTGGAAAAAGCCAGTGAGAAGGTGCTCGACCCTGCCAGCTCTGACTTCACCAGGTAACATGCTCAGGGCCTCCCACTTGAGCTGGAGCATCCCAGGGAGCTGGAGGGTGCATCTGGCAGAACACTGTGGGTTCCCTCTTGCATTATTTAAGGAAATCTTGAGGTATTAATTGTCTAGGCTGTGCTGAGAGGCTGTGCTGACTAGTTCCTTCTTCCTGGAGAGACTATTCAGTCTGTTAGGCAGGAACAAGGACCCAGGAGACACATTGCCCAGGTTCTGATCCCAGCCCCATCACTTATGGGCTGTGTGACCTTGGACAAATTACTTATCCATTCTGCCTCTAAGGCCTCATCTGTAAATTGGGCATGATAATCGTTCTTGCAACAAGGTTGCTATGAGGATTGAAGGAGTTAGCAGGTGTAAAACACCAGGAACAGTGCGTGGTACATGATGAATGCTCAATTAGGTGCTAGCTATTATTGTTCATGAGCTCCTTCAAGCCCCTTGTCCTCACCCTGACTTCTCCCACCTCCTCGTACCCAGTAGACATAAGAACACTGGTAGTCTGCGCCTTTCTCCAGCTCCCCACCCCTCTCTTTGGTCTCCTGCCCTGAGCAGATTGTCTGTCCTCGACCTGGTCGTGGCCTTGGCTCCGTGTGCTGACGAAGCCGCCATCAGCAAGCTGTACTCCACCATCCGGCCCTACCTAGAGGTGAGCCTCAGAGGCCAGGAGCCCCACACAGCCACGCTTGGGGGCAGGTGGGTTGTGGGAAGGTGGGGCCTGTTTTCATGTCTTTGTCCCTTGCTGCTTCCCAAGATCAGGTCCCTGTCTGCTTTCTCCTGCAGTGGCTTCCCTTTGTGTCCTGTGTAGCCCATCTGTCTTGTAAGTCCCAAAGGGACTGAAATGCACAGCAGTGCTTAGGCCTTGCCTGCTGAGTGACTCTTGTAGAACCAAGGCCATGCTTCTTTGCCTGGCTTACTCCCCAGGCCCATCCCAGACCGGCCTGAGCTTCATCCCACCCATTCCACTCTCCTCTACCCCTGCTGCAGCCTCCTTCAGCTGCCTTAAGGCCCCCTGATATAACAGGCCCCGTCTGTGCCTTTGCAGGGTTTAGGTCCTAGGCTTGAAATGCCCTCTGCTGTGGCCAGCAACTCTGCAGATCTCAGCCCACCAGTGACCCCCTGAAAGCTGCCACCACTACTACAGTTTAGTAGCAGTTACCTAATAGTGTGAGAAGTGCTCTGGGGCAGCACTGCAGGTGGACATGGAAATCCAGGGCCAGGTCACCTCACCTCGGGAAAGGTGTCCAGGGTTGGGGGTTGGGGGCGTGTGACAGAGAGCTGGCTTGGAGGAGCAAGGAGTTGTCAGTCTTGGAAGGTGAGAGAGGAGTGCTCTGGCTGGAAAGAGCAGCAGGTGTACAGGCCTTGGCACGTGCCAGGCACCATGAGCTCACGCCACTGGAGTGAGCGCTGTCTGCAGCTGGGCGAGTGGAGTGGATTGGTGGGCCCCACAGCACACACCCCCAACCCCTGTGCCTTGCCCAGGAGTTAACCACTTGCTGTCCACATTCCGCTGGTCCTCTGTCAGGCCACATGAGCCCCCGCGGGGCAGGGCCCGCTTCTGCTCAGAATCCCTCCAGTGCTGGGGGATGCTCTGTGGATGGCATTGGACGGGGGTGAGCCCCAGGCCTCCCTCACCCGTTCCTGTCTGCCAGAGTAAGGCCCACGGGGTGCAGAAGAAGGCTTACCGAGTGCTGGAGGAGGTGTGTGCCAGTCCTCAGGGCCCCGGGGCCCTCTTCGTGCAGAGCCACCTGGAGGACCTGAAGAAGACGCTGCTGGACTCGCTGCGGAGCACCTCCTCGCCTGCCAAGAGGGTGAGGGCTCTAGGGCAACACCAGGAAAGGAGCCACTGTTGAGATTTGTGGGGTGGAGGTAGCATTGAGGGGTCCTGACTGGTAGCCCCCTGCCCACAGCCCCGTTTGAAGTGCCTCCTGCACATCGTGAGGAAGCTCTCAGCTGAGCATGAGGAGTTCATCACTGCCCTCGTCCCAGAGGTGAGTGTGCGGGTATGTTTTAGAGGGGGTCCCTGGAATGTAGCTCTTAAGGGCCTCAGGATCCAGGGAGGGCAGTGATGGGGGTGCGGGGACTCGATTCGCTGCCCAGCCAGATGGCTTAGGGGGCAGATGCTGATGGGGCTGTCTTGGCCAGGTGATCCTGTGCACCAAGGAGGTGTCGGTGGGCGCACGGAAGAATGCTTTTGCGCTGCTCGTGGAGATGGGCCATGCTTTCCTAAGGTTTGGCTCCAACCAGGAAGGTGAGGCCCAGGTGATGCAGGCTGGGGGTGGGCACTCTGCTCATAGACTGGGCATGGGGAAGCACCCCTCAAAAAAGGTGGAGAGAGCTCCGTGCCCTGGCCCGGGGCAGGCTGCTCCTCTCTGGCCCTCAGTCCCCCTACCTAATGGATCCTTCTTGCTTGACCCACCTTGGTCTCTGTCCCCAGAGGCCCTGCAGCGCTACCTCATCCTGATCTACCCTGGCCTGGTGGGCGCGGTGACCATGGTCAGCTGCAGCATCCTGGCCCTGACCCACCTCCTTTTCGAGTTTAAAGGTAAATGCTTATTTCCTAGAAGGTCTGAGAAGCTCTCAGGGTAGGAAGATGTCCGAAAGGTCAGGATAAGGTGGCTCCTGGAACTGGGAAAAGGTGCCTGGAGGAAGGAAGAAAAGCCGCACCCAGCCCAGCTTGCCTCCCTGTCTCCCTTCCTGTGGGTCTCTTTCTCCCGCCCTTGCAGCTACGCGCAGGCACCTTCCTCAGGCCTATCCCCTCGTGTGACTGTGCAGTCCAGCGGCCCTGCATCCCACTGTCAGAGTGGTTAGGAGGCGGTTGGGGCCGATGGCTGAATTTTAGTCCTAGTCCTGCCTCTTGGCAACCACATGAGACCTAGAACAGCTTGATTAGCCTCGTAGTACCTCAGTTTCCTATCTCTAAACTGGAAGCAAGAAATAGCACCCACCTCACGGTGATAAAAGGACCCAAGACCACTCCATGGAGCATGACTGGAACCATCCTGGACTTACGGAAAGGCTCTCAATGTCAGCTTCTACTGAAACTTGAGTGGCTGTTTTCCAATGGGGAGGGTTTGGGTCTGAGTGGGGTCCTAGGTCTTAGACAGTGACCCCCTTCACTGCCATAGGTCTGATGGGGACCAGCACAGTGGAGCAGCTGCTGGAGAACGTGTGCCTGCTTCTGGCCTCCCGCACCCGTGATGTGGTCAAGTCCGCACTGGGCTTCATCAAGGTGGCGGTGACTGTCATGGATATGGCACACCTGGCCAAGCACGTGCAGCTGGTGGTAAGTGTCCCCGTTCCCCTTAGCAGGTAGCAGGGTGGCCTCTGAGCTGCTGGCGTGGACCCGGCAAGCCTCAAGGCCAGCAAGTTTCAAACTTTCTTTTTATAGCCAGAAGCTCATTAAGGAGCCCTAAAAGGGACCCATAGGGGAAGCCCATCAGGTGGAGGTGAGCAGGGGGCACACTGCCCAGGTGGCTTTCTTCACCCCAGAGCCCTACATGGAAGGAAACAGGGGCTCTTCCGGGCAGAGACCCACGGGCAGGGCCGCTCCTCATTTTACACATGGGGAAACTGAGGTCAGAGATTTTGCAGATTGTGGGACTCAGATGCAGGGCTCTCCCTTCACAGGACCCCCTCATCTTGCCTTTTTTTTTTTCCCATCTTGCATTTTGACCTTGCTGGTTAGAGGCCATTCCTTTGGGTCCCCTGCTGGGCTGCAGAAGGATTTGAAGAGCCCCTTGGTATAGGGTCCCTGGCCCTCTCCTGCCCAAGAGAATCCTCGCCCAGGCTGGGACAGGCTTCCAGACAAGCTGTTCTCTGTACCCGCTGCCTCAGTTTCCCATGTGCCACTGGCTTGAGTCACATCAGACCTCTAGGTCCCTCTTGCATATTTTCTTTGGGTCTGGCCTTGGGTTCAAGATAGGAAGGGACAGATGAGAATCAGCATGCCCTTCCGCTGCCCTCAAAGCCTGCAGCCTAACTAGGGACCAAGGTGAGGAGAACAGCTAGAGCAGTGATCCATCATGGAGTTATTCAAATTTATAGAAGTCCTGGCTGGGTGCAGTAGCTCACGCCTGTAATCCCACCACTTTGGGAGGCCAAGGCAGGCAGATCACTTGAGTTCAGGAGTTTGAGACCAGCCTGGCCAACATGGTGAAGCCCCGTCTCTACTAAAAATACAAAAATTAGCTGGACATGTTGGCAGGTGCCTGTAATCCCAGCTGTTTGGGAGGCTGAGGCAGGAGAATCGCTTGAACCCAGGAGGTGGAGGTTGCAGTGAGCCGAGATTGCACCATTGCACTTCAGCCTGGGTGACAGAGCAAGACTCCATCTCAAAAAAAAAGGATTTATAGAAGCCCTTCAAAGAGTGGATGGGGAGGCCAGGAGCAGTGGCTCACACCTGTAACCCTAGCACTTTGGGATGCCAAGGCGGGTGGATCACTTGAAGTCAGTAATTTGAGACCAGCCTGGCCAACATGGCGAAGCCCCATCTCTACTAAAAAATACAAAAATTAGCTAGGCATGGTGGTGCGCACGTGTAGTCCCAACTATTCATGTGGCTGAGATGTGAGAATTGCTTGAACCTGGGAGGTGGAGGTTGCAGTGAGCCAAGACCATGCCATTGTACTCCAGCCAGGGTGACAGAGCAAGACTGTGTCTCAAAAAAAAAAAAAAGCCGGGCACGGTGGCTCACACCTGTAATCCCAGTACTTTGGGAGGCTGAGGTGGGCGGATCGCCTGAGGTTGGGAGTTCGAGACCAGCCTGGCCAGCATGGTAAAACCCTACCTATTACTAAAAATACAAAAATTAGCCAGGCGTGGTAGCAGGCGCCTGTAATCCCAGCTATTCAGGAAGCTGAGGCAGGAGAATTGCTTGAACCCAGGAGGTGGAGGTTACAGTGAGCTGAGATCATGCCATTGCACTCCAGTCTAGGCAACAGAGCAAGACTCCGTCTCAAAAAAAAGAGTAGACACAGACCCTATCCCCTAGCCCATTTGGGAGTCTCTGGAGATAAGATCTGCCACCTGCACATGTAACCCAAACTGGGCCAGATTAAGGCTTAAGAGGAATCCAGCCAGAGCAGAATGCAGTGAGATAAAAGGGACATAGGGGACCAAGAGAAATCTTGGGGTGCTAGGAGCGAAGCAGGAGCCACAGTGTTAGATGAGTCTGGGCTGAACTCCCATCTCTATGGCCATTTAGCAAACACTTTACCCTCTGTGCCGCCGTATCCTCCTCTATAAATAGGGGGTGATAGCCTGTATCTCAGGGGTAGTCCAAGGATTCAAGGAGAGGATATATGTCAAGTACCAAGCACTGCTGAGAAGACTAAAGCTCTCATCCTGCGAGGGTGTTCAGGCCTATGTCCTGAAGGAGGGTGCAGGGGAAAGATGGGGCCTGCCTACCCAAGGGAAGCATGACTGGGCCAGGGTGTGGGCCAGGAGCAGGGCCACACAAACCCTCCCCTCAGCTGGGCTTGATCATCCTGCGTCCCTGGGCTGGACAGCCGTGAAAGGGGGGCAGCGTGGAAGGCTCGCCTCCCTGAAAGCCCGGTGCTCTGTCCCGCAGATGGAAGCCATTGGGAAGCTTTCAGATGACATGCGGCGGCACTTCCGCATGAAGCTCCGGAACCTCTTCACCAAGTTCATCCGCAAGTTTGGGTCTGTGCACTGAGCGGGGGTGGGGATAGGGCAGGCGAGGAGCCGAGGATTTCCAGTCCTACCAGGGACACTACTTCTGGGTTGTGCTGTCCGGCCAGTGCCTCTTATCAGCCCTTCCTTGCTACCCCCAGATTTGAGCTGGTGAAAAGGCTGTTGCCCGAGGAGTACCACAAAGTCCTGGTCAACATCCGGAAAGCTGAGGCCCGGGCCAAGAGGCACCGAGCCCTGAGCCAGGCTGCCACAGAGGAGGAGGAAGAAGAGGAGGAGGAGGAGCCCACCCAGGGCAAAGGCGACAGGTGAGACCATGTTAGGGCCATGGGACCTCGTGTCTCCCAACCCAAGGGCCTGCCCAGGCAATGCCCGCCGACCCCCGCCTCTCCCAGGAGCACTCTGACTGGGGACTTCTCTGTCTTTAGCATTGAGGAGATTTTGGCTGACTCAGAGGACGAGGAGGACAATGAGGAGGAGGAAAGAAGCCGGGGCAAGGAGCAGCGGAAGCTGGCGCGACAGAGGAGCCAGGCATGGCTGAAGGAGGGTGGTGGGGACGAGCCCCTCAACTTCCTGGATCCCAAGGTGGCCCAACGAGTCCTGGGTAAGCACAGGGCTGGCCTGTGCACTCAGAAAACAGACTTGCCATGGTGCCAGGTTCTCAGGTGGTGGGTAGGGCATGGCATCCATGGCAGGCCCATGGACAGGGCTGAGAGGTGCCTGTTTGGGGTCCCTGAGATGTGCTTGTTGGTCATGATGAGGGTGAGTAGCATGGGACTGGCCTTCCACCTCCTCATGCCAAACTCTCCATCCCAGCCACACAGCCAGGGCCAGGCCGGGGCAGGAAGAAGGACCATGGCTTCAAGGTGAGCGCTGATGGCCGGCTGATCATAAGGGAAGAGGCAGACGGCAACAAGACGGAGGAAGAGGAAGGCACCAAAGGTGGGGCCCAACGCGCTTGTCCATTCATTTATTCACCGTGTTCATTTATTCCTTTGGTGACCTCTTGCTGAGGAAGCGTGGGTAAAAACAGACCTAAGAAGCTCTTCTCTCGGCAGCTTCCTCAAACTTTTTGAGTTTCTCAAACTTTTTTTGAGAAACATTAAGAAATCTTTTTATGTTGTAACAGAGCCATTTATACAATACGTATTTAACTCAAAGGAAACTATCAGAAATGGTACTTCCCCTTACTGTGTGTGATGTGCTGTTACTCTCTCCTGTTTTTCTCCTCCTCTTCCCCCCTCCTCCTTTCTCCTTGTCTTCCTTCCTCTTTTTTTTTTTTTTAATACAAACTTGGCTAAGGCCCTGAAGATGATTTAGAGGCAGAAAGAGCCAGAGGCTGAAACCCTCCCAACTTCCCAATCCCAATGCTCATGTTGCCAGGGAGTCCCTCGGGTGTGGCATCTCGGAGCCCTCTTCAGTCTTTCGCGGCACCTCTCCACACATCCACCCATTAGCTAAGAAACACCTAGGTCTTCAGGAACACACCTGTCTTCCCTTTGTTTGGTTCCCACTGCTGCGAGCTTGGGCCCTTGTCTCACTGTACCTCCTAACTGGAGCCTCACTGCTCCACATACACCCAACTTACCAGCCATGTGACTGCAGCCACTCAGTCAGCCTCCCCTTAGTTCCATTTCCTTGCTTCAGAGTGGATATCATACAATCCTAATACCCACTTTTGCAGGTTGGAATGAATATGAATCGGTGTAACAGGTACAACGTATGTACTTGGTGTACATGTATCTGTTATATTTCCGTGTCTAGCGTCTTCTCTGCTCCTCTCTCACCCCTGTAGACTTTCCCATCTCCTGTCCCCCTTGGTGCCCAGGCATTCCTGAGGCGGTCAGGACCCCTCCCCTCTCTCTCTGCCTTTCCAAATCCCCTGCTCTTCAGCATTCAGCTCAAAGCCCCTTTTGTAGCCTTTCCTGGGCCCCTCAGCCTATAGGCCTGATTCCCCCAGAACTCCTGCCAAGCCCAGAGGAAACCCAGTCTTCAGCCCTTAGTCATATGCTTTCTTTGGTGATAGAGTCTCGCTCTATCACGCAGGCTGGAGTGCAGTGGCTCGATCTCGAGTCACTGCAGTCTCCATGCCCTGAGTTCATGCGATTCTCCTGCCTTAGTCTCTCAAGTGTTGGGGACTACAGGCATGCGCCACCATGCCCAGCTAATTTTTGTATTTTTAGTAGTGATGGAGTTTTGTCATGTTGCAGATTGGTCTCGAACTCCTGACCTCAGGTGATCCTCCCACCTCGGCCTCCCAGAGTGCGGGGATTACAGGTGTGAGCCACTGCACATGGCCAGGCACGTGTTCTCTATTGTCTTTTGGTTGTTGATTGACTTTGTCTGAGTTTCTCTTCCCTCCAACTGGTCAGTTTCATACTTTGTATTCCCACGTGGAGCCCAGCACATACTGCATGGGACAGAGGTTGTTTTTTTTTTTTTTTTTTTTGAGGCGGAGTCTCACTCTGTAGCCCAGGCTGGAGTGCAGTGGCCGGAACTCAGCTCACTGCAAGCTCCGCCTCCCGGGTTTATGCCATTCTCCTGCCTCAGCCTCCCGAGTAGCTGGGACTACAGGCGCCCGCCACCTCGCCCGGCTGGTTTTTTTTTTTGTATTTTTTTTTTAGTAGAGACGGGGTTTCACCGTATTAGCCAGGATGGTCTCCATCTCCTGACCTCGTGATCCGCCCATCTCGGCCTCCCAAAGTGCTGGGATTACAGGCTTGAGCCACCGCGCCCGGCCGGGACAGAGGTTTCAAACAGGAGAATGAAGCCTTGCTGGCACAGTGGGGGCGTGTATGGGGCTGTGGGAGTGCCTGACTCCCCCGGAAACCTGGGGCTTTCTTCAAATCTCAAACAATGAAGGGTGGGTGAGTGGGGAAAAAAATTTCAAACAAAGCCATATTCACCTGGAAAATAGGATCACCACTTCTTTGAGGGGCCATTATACCTAGGGCCTAGGATGGAAAGGGGAAAGGGGCAGTGCTCAGGGGTCTCACCTCTTCTAGCAGAAGGATGATACGGGTCTGAAGAAGGCAATTTTCTGGGGCTGGAGTTGGTGCCCCCTCAGCCTGGTGAGCCAGGAGGGGCAGAAGGAAAGGGTAGGTTTGAGGAGCTCCCACAGCGCTCATAGACCTCTTTTTTGGCTCCAGGTGAAGATGAAGGGATGGCTGACCTAATGGAAGATGTGATCGTCAGGAGTGTGAGTAGTTCCTGCAGACGGGGGGGCTAGGGCTTCAGACCTAAGCCTGGGCCCCACAGCTTCTCACCCCCACCACACATAGATATTGGACCTGCCCTGTTTCTGGAATGCTTAATGCATCCTCGCAGGTGTGCATAGCAGGCGGTCCAGAAGGCTGCGGGTGCCATTCAGGACAGGGTGATGGTTGTCTAGTTAAAGGAGAAAGAAGGCAGAGACCCTTGTCTCTCTAGCAAGGGCATGTGCTATGCAGAGGCAAGGGCAGCAGCTTCCCTGCATGCGCCTGCATGGGGTGGGGGCTTCCACCATGGGGGAGCATGGTTGTGTGCCCGGCACTGTGCTGAGGACCCCACATTGCCTGACGAAGATAGGGACTCCGCCGTCCCTGTGACCAGAGGAGTGTACGGAGGTAAGTAGCCTGCCCAGGGTCACAGGGCTCAGTCTGTACAAACCAGGAATTTGAACCCTGGTTTTCCAGTCTCCTAAGCCCAGGAATTCAACCTCTTTGCCACCATCACCCCTGTTGACCTGGCAGTGCTTCCTCCCAGGATGGAAACATCCTCTTAGCTGCCCCACCTGAACCAGCAAAGGGTGAAGTGGCCCCACCGGCCACCCAATACCTGTCAGTCTCAAGCTCAGTGGAACATTTCCATCCTGGAGCAGTTTCTTCCCTCTCTGTCCTTCCAGACTGTGCCCCAGCCCATCCAGCCTTCCTGGGCACCACCCGCAGGTGACAGGTGCCTACATCAGGGGTGTGGTGGTATCAGTGGGGAAGCGGCAGGCTCTGGGGTCCCATCTTGGCTTTAGCCTAACCTTTTAAAGCCTCAATTCCTGATCTGTAAAGTGGGGTTATAAATAGACCACCTGGTGGAGTCATTGGGACAGTTTGGTAAGATTGGGTGTGTAAGGTGCATTAGTATAGTGCCTGACGTGTTACAGACTTCCCCCACATCCTCATTTTCATTGGCATCATATTTGTGAATGTCTGCCCATATGCCTTGCCAAGTGTCCATCGGCCCAACATGGCCCGAGGAGGAGCTTTGTTATTAGAGCATTGTGACAGCGCAGAATTCTGTTTGAAGAGCTGAGTACAGATCCAGAGTCCTGGGTCAGAGAGGAGCTGAGGACCTGAGCAACCTCTGATGCGTGAAGCCCCTCTGGGATGCCCTTGAGGAAAAGCAGTGGGGCTTCTGCTGAAAACCCTCCTGCCCCTCTCTGCCCCCAGGCGACTGCTCCTGTGGGACAGCTTCACCTACTGGGAGTCCTTCCTCTGCTTGGCTCCTCCGAGAGGCCACCCTCGGGCCAGTCTAGTCTCCCTTTCCAGGTGACGGCAGTCATCTGCCAAACGTGTGTCTCTGGGCCCAGACTGCCTGGCTCAAGTCTTGGTTTCTGTGTACAGAGCTTGCCACTTAGTGATGCCAAGTAAGCCGTCGTGACTGATTATTCACTTTTCCTGGAAATCTTTTTCCAGTCAAAGCCTCCTGGGTTTCTTGAGCGAATCTTCACATGTGGCTTTTCCTGACCGTGGAGAACCGACCACGGCCTTCTAAGGATGGCCCCCACTGCCCCGGGCAGAGCGGGACTGGGCAGACGCCTTCTCTCCAGGCACCGAGAGGGCCCTAGGGCAGCTGCACTCTGTGG
>NW_012116444.1:793603-797424 GCF_000951035.1 Colobus angolensis palliatus
CCCGGGTTCAAGTGATTCTCCTGCCTCAGCCTCCTGAGTAGCTGGGATTACAGGCGCATGCCACCACGCCTGGCTCATTTTTGTATTTTTAGTGGAGATGGGGTTTTATCTTGTTGGTCAGGCTGGTCTCGAACTCCTGATCTCGTGATCCACCCGCCTCAGCCTCCCAAAGTGCTGGGATTACAGGATTGAGCCACCGCACCTGGCCAAGTTCTAACTCTTCTGCCAACCACTGTGGGAGCATGAAGTGCTGGGGTTCAAGTAGCTGCCTCCATTTAAGGCCAGCAGGCTGGGCTCTTGACCAGGCACCAGCTGAACCAAGAGCCAGCTCAGCCATCGTCCCCCATGGTGCAGCCAGAGTCAGCTTCCTCCCAGTTCCTGTTTCTCCACTAGGAACCCATTCAGCTGGGCTTCAGCCAGTGGACCTGGTGTTCCCCATCTCCCAGGCACACCCTGTGTGTGCTGCAGCCTGTTCACTCTGCCCAGGCTGATCCCTTTACCTGGCACGCCTGTTCCCCTGGTTGGCCTCTGAGCCTGCCTCTGGATCCCCTGGGTAGCTGGAGCCCTGGGAATCTGCAGTTTCAAGACATTTCTGGGGCACAGTGGCACACACCACAGTGCAGGGACCAGCCCTGCCAGCTGGGGCTGCCTCTGTTTACCTCCCCTCCCTGCACAGCATGTCTCTGCATGGCCTGATTGTTGATTACTGGGCTCACATCTGGTGGGCTGGGGCTGCTGTCAGGCTCTCCCTCCTTCCCTTGGACTGCCTAACACAGCGCCAGGTGCACAGTAGGTGCTCTGTCACTTCCTGTTGAATACAATTTGACAAGTTGACATGTCTCACTGCCCATGCTCATACCTACTGGGATGGTAGCATTGTTGAGGATCAGTGATGACTGGCTTGAGCAAGGGTCTCCCACCTGCCTGAGAGGCCCTGGAGCACAGGAACTAGATCCTGTGCCCTGTGTCCCTAGGGCCTGGCACTTAGTAGGGGATCAATAAGTGAGTGATTAATAGGGAGAGTGGGGTGGGGTTTGTGTGAAGCAAAGAACTGGTAAAGCTGTTCTCTCTGGAGAGGCCAGGGACCTCATTTTCCCCATTAGGAAGGCTGGGTAAGCTGATGTCAGAAGCCCTCTGGGCAATTGCAGGCCTTGGTGGGGCCCAGAGTGGAAAGGCAGAGCAGCAGCAGCCGCCACCAGCCCGGCAGTCCGGACGTGGCCAGAGCTTCTCTCCTGCACTGCTTGGCTTTAGACAGTTCTTTGCCCTCTCTGGGCCTTAGTTTCCCCATCTGTAAGTGAGAGGTGGGGTTCTTAGCAGAGGGCCTCTCCTGCTCGATGCAGGGTACTCTGCTGTTACTGTTGGCATTCCAAGGGTGGGCACATCCCCTGGTTCACTCACTCCCAACCTATTCCCTCTCTATAGAAAAAGCACCAGAAGCTCAAGCACCAGAAAGAGGCTGAGGAGGAGGAGCTGGAGATACCCCCTCAGTACCAAGGTGAGGCTTCCACTCCTCTGTCCTGGGACACATGGATCCCTGTCACCTACATTAGGGAAGGGAGTCACAGGAAGGGGTGGCAGGGCCATGAGGGTGCACAGCCTGGTTGTACTCACTTGGCACCAACAGAGGTTGGCTGATGTGACACTCAAGACGGGCCTGGAGTCTAAGGGGCCCTGGGGGTGTGGGAGAGCCTGTGGGTTAGGAGATCTGTGCATGGAACCACCAGCCTTCTGAGGAGCTCTGAGCCGCAGCTCCTCTCTACCTGCCCAGGCCTCCCAAGAGGCTTAAGCCTACCCCGTCTGCGAGCTACTTGCCTCTCTTGGTCACCCTAACAGCACCAGCCCTGAGTCAGGCTGGATTTAGAGAAGCCACTTGGCCGGTGCTGGGGCTGGGAACTGGGAAGGTTGGTATTGGGTCCGGCCAGAGGGTTTCCCTCTGTTTCTGTCTCTGGGCCCACCAGCTGTTGCCCTCCTACAGCAGCTGCTAGAAGTGCCAAGATGGCTTCACCTCTGCTTCCTTCCTCCCAGGGCAGCCATGCAGGACCCCTGCCCCCAAACGCTTGCAGCAGAGCCCGTGCTTTGCACCTGGAGGTCCAGGGGCTCCTGTGGGAAGCCTCTGATTCCAGTAACTGGTGTGTCCTCAGAGCCCTAGAGCATCATAACGCAGCTGCACAACCTCATGGCTCTTCCGCCTGTGGCGCCCACGAGCCAGGGCCAGCTCACCTACCGTGCGCTGGGATGGAGTGGTGCTGAGGCAGGAGTACCTGCCAGTCAATGAGGCAGAGACATGGGGTCATGGCTGCTTGTCCAACCTCTGCTTAGCTGTGTGACCTTGACCTGGTTACACTGTCTGTCTCTGAGCTTCTAGTTTCTCATCTGCAAAAACATGGGGGATGGGGGGTTCGTGTTGGTCATCTCAGAGTCCCCCTGAGCTGGCATTGTAGGATTCCATCCACAACTCATTGTTGAGTGTTGAAGTCCAGGCTGGAGAATACAGCTGACCTTGGGCAAGAATCCTGATCTCTCTAAGCCACAGTGTTCACATCTGTACAATGGGTTAAATAGCTGTCCTTCTATCTCAGTGTTTGTGTGAAATCCAAATGAGATAAGAGGGGAAAGCCTAAATTGTCTTCTCTTACAGATGAGGTTGAGAGGCTTGCCTGAGGTTGGAGCTGTAAGTGGCAGAGCTGGGAGTTCAACCTGGCTGACTGGCTGAATTCTGTCTGACTTTGGAGAATATGGGTTATTTTTTGTTAGTGTGTTAGTGGAGAATGTATGTGTTCCCAGAGGTTTCTGGTAAGCTGTAAGGGTTCTGGGTCAGTCTGAGGAGCCCAGTGATCTAACTGTCAAATCACCAGACAGTCCCTCCTCGAGAAAGGTCTTTGTCCTGGTTTGATAGAAGACAGAGCCAAGTTCCTGGTCTTCACTCATGTGCTCCCTGGCAGCTTGCTCAGAGAGGGTGCCCATTGCCTTCTAGGAGGAGGCTACCCTGGCTTTGCCTGACTCATGGTCCTGTGTTCTTCCTATAGCTGGAGGCTCTGGCATTCATCGCCCTGTAGCCAAGAAGGCTATGCCTGGGGCCGAATACAAGGCCAAGGTAAGCGCTGCATGTAGGGCATGGGGTCTCCTGGCACTGGACAGGTGCCAGGGAGGGGCAAGGAGGAGCTGTGCCCATCACTGTCTTGAGAGGCACCTTCCTGGAACTCAACTGAGGCCAGGAAAGAAGAAGGGGTATACCAAGGCCTTGTGGCATCTGAAATGGGGGACCTCGTTGGATGGCCTTCCAAGAATACAGGAGCTCTTTAGCACCTCCTAAGGCAGAGGATGAAGGGAGGTTATGGGGCCTGTCAAGTCTAGGACAGGGACACAAGGGGAACCCCACACTCCTAGCTGACTCTGTTTCTCTCCTGGGCGAGCAGAAAGCAAAAGGTGATGTGAAGAAGAAAGGCCGACCAGATCCCTATGCCTACATCCCCCTCAACAGAAGCAAGCTCAACCACAGGTATGGTGCTGTGCCAGGCTGAGGGCTGGAGGATGGGAGGGGACGAGGGAGCAGAGTGCTCTAAAGAAGGGAAGGCCTTATTGAACTCTCAACTCAATTTGAGTCTCTTCTAGCTTTTTTTTTTTTAACATGCACCTACATCGTGTAGCTGGTACCTACCTATATTACTGACTTGAACTGCTTCTTTATTTTTTTTTTTTTTTTGAGACAGAGTCTTGCTTTCTCACCAGGCTGGAGTGCAGTGGTGCAATCTTGGCTCACTGTAACCTCTGCCTCCCGGGTTCCAGCTAGTCTCCTGCCTCAGCCTCCCGAGTAGCTGGGA
>NW_012116444.1:803093-806470 GCF_000951035.1 Colobus angolensis palliatus
TTTTTTTTTTTTTTTTAAATATACAGAGGGCTTTTTTTTTTTTTTTTTTTTAATTCAGGTAAAAATGTAAGGCCAGGCACAATAGCTCACACCTGTAATCCCAACACTTTGGGAGGCTGAAGCAGGAGGATCGTTTATGCCCAGGAGTTTGAGACTGGCCTGGGCAATATAGTGAGACCTTGTCTCTACAAAAAATTAGCCAAGCATGATGGCGTACACCTGTAGTCCTGGCTCCTTGGGAGGCTGTGGTGCAAGAAGAGCTTGAGTCTGGGAAGCAGAGGTTGCAGTGAGCCGATATCACGTCACTAAACTCCAGCCTGGGCAACAGAGTAAGACCCTGTTTCAAAAAAAGGAAAAATGGGGCCGGGCACGGTGGCTCATGTCTGTAATCCCAGCACTTTCGGAGGCCAAGGCAGGTGAATCATCTGAGGTCAGGAGTTTGAGACCAGCCTAGCCGACATGGCGAAACCCCGTCTCTACTAAAAATACAAAAAAATTAGCTGGGCATGGTGGCGCGTGACTGTAATCCCAGCTACTTGGGAGGCTGAGGCAAGAGAATCGCTTGAATTTGAGAGGCAGACATCACAGTGAGCTGAGATCACACCACTGCACTCCAGCCTTGGTGACACAGCAGGACTCCATCTCAAAAAATAATAATAATAAATGTAGTTTTAAAATGCAAGTTTACATTTTTTTTTTTAATATATGTTTTGAGACAAGGTCTTGCTCTGTCATCCAGGCTGGAGTGCAGTGGCGCAGTCATAGCTCACTGCAGCCTCAAACTCCCTGGGCACAAACAGTCCTCTGCCTCAGCCTCCTAAAGTGTTAGGATTACAGGCATGAGCCACCATGCCTGGACAATTTGTGTTCTAAATTTGCACTTGACTAAAGTTCTTACCGTATACTACTGTAAACGCTTCATAAATATAATTTTCTTTTCTTTTTTGAGACGAAGTTCCACTCTTGTTGCCCAGGCTGGAGTGCAGTGGCGCCATCTTGGCTCACTTCAATCTCCGCCTCCCGGGTTCAAGTGATTCTCCTGCCTCAGCCTCCCGAGTAGCTGGGACCACAGGCACGTGCCACCATGCCCAGCTAATTTTTGTATTTTTAGTAGAGACAGGGTTTCACCATGTTGACTGGGATGGTCTCAATCTCTTGACCTTGTGATCCTCACGCCTCGGCCTCCCAAAGTGCTGGGATTACAGGCGTGAGCCACCGCACCTGGCCCTGAACTGCTTCTTTAAACATGATATTATGTCATACAGATGTTTTCTGGTGTATACATACTCTACATAGTCATCATTTTTAATAGCTTTGTATAATTTGCTTTTCTAATCCCTTTATTGGTGGGAAATTAGAGTTGTTCCCGACTTTGGCCCTTAAATTGGGTTATGTGTAGGACTGCTTTGGAAACTAATGTTACTAGGCAAATGGTGTTCTAAAATTCCAGCTTCTGTGGATTGTAAGTTACCTTTCAATAGAGGGATGGGTGGGCAGAGGGAGCTTTGACCTTCTCTGGACGTACATTAGAGGAAGAATGGCAGTGAGGCCTGTTTCCAGGGGGATAATTGTGCCAAAGTGGAATGTCCCGGTCAGGACATGAGCTGTGTGGAAGCTGGAACCACGTGTGATCTGCCCAGTTCATGTGCTGGCCACCACCTGGAGGCCCACTTCTCATCCCTGCTGGCGCTGGGGGTGAGCCATCATTTGGCATCAGGAGGGGGCCTCCTATTCTCAGCCAGATGTGACCCTTCTGTTCCTTGGCCCTGCAGGAAGAAGATGAAGCTGCAGGGACAGTTCAAAGGCCTGGTGAAGGCTGCCCGGCGAGGTTCCCAGGTGGGACACAAAAACCGCAGAAAGGATCGTCGGCCCTGAGGCCCAGGGCTGCCCGGTGATCCAGCCTGAGGCCCTTTCAGCCCCCACGCTACCTTGCCACCAGCTCCAGGTACTCAAGATTCTGGCAGAGCCTGGACTCAGGATGACTTGGAACTAGGGCTTGGCGCTCAGAAGTCCTGGATTTTGGAAACTCCAAATGGAATCACCCTTCAAAGACATCCCTGGTGCCTGGAGATGGGAATGTGGCCTCAGTGCCTCTGAGTAGGTGCCATGGGGCACCTTTGCTTTCTCCCCAGAGTGGCCACAAGCACCAGAGCAGATGATCTCTATTTCCGCCAGCTGCTTGTACCCACGTGGCATCCTGGCTGTGGTCTGGGTGTGTGAGATTTATTGTGACCAGATGTAGAATAAATGTGTCTCATCCTGCATTTTTTTTCTAGAAACTGTTTCATAATCTGCCCCCTCCAGGGGTAAGAACAGTGTCCAGTTGTTGGCAGCAGTGGCCTGACCTCTTCCTGTCTGACTCCTTACATCCAGTCCAGGGCATATCATGATGCTTTGCCCATAGGACAGGCTTTGGAACTTGCCAGGAAGCACCCACCTGTGTCAGGAGGGGCAGCGAATGCCCCAGGGCTGGTGTTGGGAGCTGCAGTTCAGCAAGGGACTGCCCCTGCTGCCCTGGTCACAAGTCTCTCCAGCATCTTTGTTCGTTGATTCAACAAAGTGTTTGCTGAGCCCCTCCAAGTGGGCTCAGCATAGCCTGGTTCATTCACCTCCCTGTTTTCCCACATTCTTTTTTTCCCAGACAAGGGGATCTGTTTGTGCGATGTGATTCACTGGTCTAGCTTTGTTGGTCTGGAGCAGAGAAGGGCATGGCACAGAGGTCCTGAGGTCACTGTCCTGTCAGTCCGGGTCCCCTCGTATGGATACGCTCCCACAGGCAGCCAGAAGCAAAGAACCGCAGCACTGTTCCCACACCCCAATATGAGGAGTGTGCTTTGTGCCCTAGCACCTGACTGATATATTCTTCCCATCTCAGATCCCCCTAATGTGAGGCGAGCACATACACATATTCCTCGTTTCCATTCTAGTCTAAGGCACTTGGCTCTGATAATGGTCCCAGGAGGCCCTGTGCACCTCCTAGCAGCCTGTCCCACCATACTCTTCCACTCATTCTCTAAGGGGACCCAAGTCTTGACTGAGTCCAGCGCTACCCAAATTAGGGCATTTCCTCCCGATGATTTGGGGCTAGGAAAAGCTAAGAGGAACCACACTTGGCCCAGAGGTGGCACTGTTTACATGCCTTGTTCACAGAAATCTAGAATTAAACAGCAAGCAAGAAAGGTGGTCAGGAGTGGCTACCAGAGATTTGCAGAGGGGATCTAACCATACTCCCCATTGTTACACTTCTGGACACAAGTTGGGTTGAACAAGTAAGCCAAGCCCAGTCCTTTCCTGTTTCCTTTCTCAGGAAATGTGACCACGTGCACTGGGAAGCTTCGTATAAAGTAGATAGGGGTATGAGCCAATTGCCCAGCATT
>NW_012116444.1:807706-808677 GCF_000951035.1 Colobus angolensis palliatus
CCAACATGGTGAAACCCCATCTCTACTAAAAATACCAAATTAACCAGGTGTGGTGGCACACACCTCTAGTCCCAGCTACTCGGGACGCTGAGGCAGGAGAATTGCTTGAACCTAGGAGGCGGAGGTTGCAGTAAGCTGAGATCGCACCATTGCACTCCAGCCGGGGTGACAAGAGCGAAACTGTCTCAAAAAAAACAAAGTCAGTGTTGTTTCAACAGTGGGGGTGAAAGAGAATCTTAGAAGAGTGTTTATCAACAAAAGATTCATCCAATTTTACAGTGAATAGGAAAGTTGAGAGCTCTTACTCTCCAGATTTTCAATTTGTGCTTTTGGGAATGTCAATCTGAGGCTTGCTTTTCTGGGGTCCATCCTCCACTCATTCTCAGAAATGGAGAGCAGATCCTACCCTGCCTGACTACGAAAACTGCAACCCCGCAGTTGGCCAAGGGAGTGGTCAAGCTTTGGGGATTTGCAAAGGCCGTCTAGTCACGTCCGCATCGTGACACTTCTGGCCATGGGTGAGTCAGGTTAAACTGATCTTGCCCCTTCACTATTTCCCTTCCCATGATTGTGGCAGAAGGTTTGGTGGGGACTGTCCTGGCAGTTCATTCCCGCTAGTGGCAGTTTTTAGGGCTAGTCTTATAGCCTGATCAGTCCCGAGAAGGGTGTTTTTTCTGTACTGTTTGCAACACGTAACAAAATTGCTTATGAAGTTCAGGTAGCCTGTTTTCAGTCCTCAGAGTCCTTTCCCCTTTTTTTTTTTTTTTTAAATTGGTTGCTTATGTTTCTTCAAAGGGTAATTTTAAAAATTAAAATCATATATATTTCACCTTTATGAAAGTGATAAAGATTCACAGAATATTTGGAAAAAACAAAAGTAAAAGCAGGGGCTACAATCCTTCCACCAAATTCTCAGTTATCACTAGTGCAATTCATTCTGGTTTTTTTGTTTTTTTTTTTTTTTTAAATAT
>NW_012116444.1:815095-818997 GCF_000951035.1 Colobus angolensis palliatus
GAGACTCCGTCTCAAAAAAAAAAAAAAAAAATCTGCCCAGCGGATATAGCTCAGTTTACAAAGGATCTTTGAGTCCATAAGTATGTTGCTCTTTGCTGTATGCAGGAATTTAATGTCATCACTAGATGCCAGACCGTGTGCAAAGCAATATTTAGAAAATGCCTTGATGACGACTATTTGTTCTATTTTTTATATACATTATTATGAGTAGATAGATGACTGTACTCCAGAAAATAACCCTGATTTGGGACAATGTAAGCTGGTTTGCCATTTCATGAAATTATGCTTGACGTAGCTACTGCCATTAGAAACACTTACCAAGCTGTTAGAAGCCAGCTGAGTCATCCAAGGCCAGAGATGCATCAATCTCATTGATTTGTCATAGAAATGCCTGGATTTGGGTTTTGAGGCCGTGGTCAATCATCAGGAAATACTGACTAAGAACGTAGGTAGATGGTGTTTGTGTAGTGGCTTGCCACTGCATACTCATTCCAGGGCTGAGGTCTGAAGATCAGCTTTGCAAGTCTAAAATTGGGATTGATGCTGGGTGCGGTGGCATGTGTCTCTAGACCCAGCTACTTGGAAGGCTGAGGTGGGAGGATCACTTGAGGCCAGGAGGTTGACGCTGCAGTGCACTTTCGTCCAGCCTGTGAATAGTCACTGCACTCCAGCCTGGAACTCTAAATAAATAAGGATAAAATCAGGATTGATCAGGTTCAGAGAAGAAAGTACAGATTCACATGAGACCTAGTCAAAATTATAATATATTAATTTATGATGAGAACTATCACTGCCCACGATACTCAAGGTGACTGCTCGGCACATGCTCCCTTGCATAGGAGGCTGGAACCAGTGGTTTTTCTGTACTGGGGGCATAAAACAGGGCAAATGGAATCATGTAAGTGATACGTGAATCATATTGTCATTGGGGTGGGACAGTTTTGTCTCTAGGGATATAACTGCCTACGGGGGGTCCCATTCTCCTAGCAGCCTGTTGGGGCCCTGCCCCTCTATTTTGGTTGGCTGCAGAATGGAACAGATCCTTCCTCTCTGGTGTCTTGCATGGCCTTTGTAGCCATTTACCTGCTGTTCAGAAGCTGTTTGGAGATTTTTTTTTTTTTTTGAGACAGAGTTTCGCTCTTGTTGCCCAGGCTGGAGTGCAGTGGCATGATCTCAGCTCACTGCAACCTCCGCTTCCCAGGTTCAAGCGATTCTCCTGTCTCAGCCTCCCACGTAGCTGGGATTACAGGCGCCCACCACCACTCCCGGCTAATTTTTTGTATTTTTAGTAGAGATGGGGTTTCACCATGTTGGCCAGGCTGGTCTTGAACTCCTGACCTCAGGTGATCCACCCCCATCGGCCTCCCAAAGTGCTAGGATTACAGGCGTTAGCCACCATGCCTAGCCTATTCTGAGATTTAATAAGGTTTCCTTCACAGGCAGGCACGCCTGGATTGAATTTCCAAGCCCAGTTCTGGCTTTCACCAGAGAGACATCCTGTTCCCTCTGGGGCCTTGTTCAGATAACTAATCCTGTCCATCACGTGTGGACTTGAAGGGTTTAACTTCCAGAGGGCAGCCTGATTTCCACCTTCCAGGGATGTTACCCTGTAGACCCACAGGTACTCACTACAGAGCTGATGATTTTAAGTCAGAATTTCAAAGAGGATGTGAGGCACTGATGACAGGCAGATGGACTTGCAACTGGTGCCAGGAATAACCTGTACAGCCCTCGTGGCCCCCACCAATGAAGGTTCTGCAAGCTCTTGGAAGTCTTGGTTTTTCGTTTGTTTTTTTTTTTTTTTTGAGACAGAGTCTCAATCTGTCACCCAGGCTGGAGTGCAGAGGCATGATCTCAGCTCACTACAACCTCTGGGTTCAACCAATTCTCCTACCTCAGCCTCCTGAGTAGCTGGAATTACAGGTGCAGGCTGCCACACCCAACTAATTTCTGTACTTTTAGTAGAGATGGGGTTTCACCATGTTGGCCAAGCTGGTCTTGAACTCCTGACCTTAAGTGATCCGCCCGCCTCAGCCTCCCAAAGTGCTGGGATTACAGATGTGAGCCCCCACGCCCGATCAGAAGTCTTGTTTTTAA
This sequence comes from Colobus angolensis palliatus, assembly GCF_000951035.1. NCBI lineage: Eukaryota > Metazoa > Chordata > Mammalia > Primates > Cercopithecidae > Colobus > Colobus angolensis. Next base: position 817,193 of record NW_012116444.1, read on the forward strand.
CCAGAACAGTTGCTATGCCATAGCTCTTGGACTTGAGGCCACTGAGCCTGAATTACATACACAGTGGATAACCTGAGACCAACCCTCAGTTGTAAATATGCTCATAAAAATGACAAGGCACAGTATTGCCCTGAGCAGATTTTATGTGTATCGACTGGATCACTGTGTGATAATACTTATCTAAAAACGCCTTCATCATTCCAGCAGCTAGTTCAACTCCTCGCAGAAGGTGGGGTGCTCCCAAGCAAACACTCGTAATTATCAACTAGCAAAGCTGACATCTAGTATTCTGAGAAAATTCCTCCCTGCTCACATGAGGACTATCACATGGGTCATGTAGGCCCCCTTCCTCGGGATTTCACAAAGGGGCCTAGTATCTGTTCCATGCACAGTCACAGTCACACCTGCCAGATTTGAATCTCCTGCGCAGGTACAGTGGCAGTTACAACTGGAGCTTGTACGGAGCTCTACAGTTTACCAAACACATTCACACCCACCATCTCTTTTGATCCTTGCAACAGTCGCCCTGTTTGCATTGTGATTATGGTTATCTTTATCATGATTCCCACTTCGCAGCTGAGAACTGAAAGGCAGAAAGGATGCATGGTTTGGGCAGAGTTATGCAGGTAGCAGAAGGTAGCACCCAGATCTCTGGAGTTAAAGCCTGTGCTGCTGCAGCGTGCTGAAATTAGCCCCAGGGAGGGCTCAGTGTTGCAAAGAGGCTTGGCTGTGAATTTCCAAATGCCGTGTGAAGTTGGACACCAGCGTCTGTTCTCCCTCCCATTCATTACCCTGCAGGCTCTTTGCTTCCAAAGCTCTGCTACTCTGGGATAAAGACCAATTACAAAACAGGTCTCTTTATACTCAGTGAGAGGCGGGTGAGTGTGCCAGCGTGAACTTGACATGAAGGGAAAGGCTGGGCTGGGCTGCGCATTCCTTCCTGTCTCCTTCAAGGAGGGGGATGCAATTGGCCTGCAAGTCTCTTTCCATGATCTTCTTCTTGTACATTTCTCTCTCTCTCTCTCTCTCATTGGGCATTTATTCTGAGCAAAGGATTTCCACAAAGACATTTGGTGAGGCGTGGGAGATAGAGTAGTAAGCAATGCAGGCAGGATCCTTGCCTTCACAAAGTTTATGAGGAGACAGAACAAATAAATAAAAAAAATTAATAAAACACATGATTAGGATAGTGCTGTGAAGGTTCAGCATGGATATTATGCTGGGCCCTGGTTTGGGCAAGGGGAGGGAGCCATAGCAGGAGGGCCTCTTGGAGTGACATTTAGCTAAGACCTGGAGGATGAGTAGGCTTTAGGGCAGCAAACAACCAAGGCTCCTACATTTCCAGAAATCCAGGACCAAGAGCAGCAGTCACTTGCAACTTGGAAGGTGGGCTGGGGCTGGACCCGTGTGGAAGCCTTGTTTGCATACCAGGCTTACAGTTTCTACTTAGACTGTGTTTATGTGTGTGTGTGATTGCGGTTGGGAGCAGTGCTGTTAAAGTGCCTCACTCTGGCCAGGCGTGGTGGCTCACGCCTGTAATCCCAGCACTTTGGGAGACCGAGGCAGGCTGATCACCTGAGGTCAGGAGTTCGAGACAAGCCTGGCCAATATGGTGAAAAAACATCTCTACTAAAAATACAAAAATTAGCCGGGTGTGGTGGCAGGCACCTGTAACCCCAGCTACTTGGGAGGCTGAGGCAGGAGAATTGGTTGAACCTGGGAGGCAGAGGCTGCAGTGAGCCGAGATTGTGCTGTAACACTCCAGCCTGGGCAACAAGAGCGAAACTCCATCTCAAAAAAAAAAA
>NW_012116444.1:820376-822047 GCF_000951035.1 Colobus angolensis palliatus
GAGACTCCATCTCAAAAAAAAAAAAGTGTACTTGCATGTTGGGGTCTACAGATGGTTGGAGTCATCTGCCCTTTCTTCTCCCCAATAAACCACATTACCCAGGAAAGGACACTCAGAATTGCCTCAGTGAAGCAACCCACTGTGTGGGAGAAACCCACTGTGTTCTGTGAAAGAGAGGGCCTGTGAGGCCTGGAGAACGATGTGGCAGCTGTCTGGAACGGAGGCCAGTAGTAACTCAACTGGGCTGTGGCAGAAGAGGGAAGGCATTGGGCTGTGTCTGATCAGAGTCTGCAATTTTTCCATCAGTCCTAAACTGGTGTTTGCCTTCTCTGTTCACATCTTTGGGATTTGCCGCCTCTGTCAGTCCCCTAAGCCTGGCACCTCTAGGGGTAGAGTGTGCCTCTCCTAGGGGTAGAGTGCATTCCTCTTCAAATGCAAATCAGGTCTCTTTGCCCACCTGCACTCACAACCAGGCCCTGCACTGACCAGTGCAGCTCCCCCATCACTGCACCCTTAATATGCCCTCTTCTTTTCTCTCCCCCAGACATTACGTGCCAGCCATAATTTCATAAAGATAATGTCATGAACTTTTTCATGGTACTTAGATGTGCTGCTCTCTCCCCACCTCTCTTTTCCCTGATAACCTTTATCCCTCTGCATTAGTCAGGGTCATGCTAGATGCTGTAACAAACCTCAGAAGTTCAGCATTTAACACAATAGAGCTGTTTTCAAATTCTCAAAACATGGCCAGGTGCAGTGACTCACACCTTTAATCCCAGGGCTTTCAGAGGCTGAGGAGGAAGAATTGCACTTTGGGAGGCTGAGAAGGGAGTATGGCCGGACCCTAGGAGTTGGAGACCATCCTGGTCAACATAGTGAGACTTCATTTCTACAAGAAATAAAAGAAAATTAGCCAGGTGTGGTGGCACGCATTTGTAGTCCTAGCTACTTGGGAGGCTGAGGTGGAAGGACTGTTGAACCCAAGAGGTTGAGGCCGCTGTGAGTTGTGATTGTACCACTGCACTTCAGCCTGGGCAGCACAGTGAGATCCTGTCTGTAAAAATAAATAAATAGGCTGGGTGTGGTGGTTCATGCCCGTAATTCTAGCACTTTGGGGAGCTGAGGCGGGTGGACTGCTTGAGCCTGGAAGTTCAAGACCAGCCTGGACAACACGGCAAAACCCCATCTCTATAGAAAATCTACAAATTAGCTGGGTGTTGTGGTGTGTACCTGTAGTCCCAGCTTCTCAGGAAGCTGAGGTGGGAGGATCACTTGAGCTTGGGAGGCGGAGGTTGCAGTGAGCCAAGATCATGCCACTGGACTCCAGATGGGGACAGAGTGAGACCCTGTCTTAAAAATTATAATAATAAAATTATCAGAACAATCTATATAGCTATTGCAGATGGTGCGGTGCTAGTGGCATTGTGGAGTTGCTATCTCCCACACTAACATGAAGAAGGTTTGTTCTTCCTTTTTCTTGAGACAGGGTCTCTCACTCTGTCACCCAGGCTTGAGTACAGTGATATGATCATGGCTCAATAGATCCTCAACCTCTAGGGCTCAAGCAATCCTCCTGCCTCAGCCTCCCAAGTAGCTGAGACTACAAGCTTGCAGCCCAGTGCCCTGCTTTAAATTAGCGATTTCAAGGCTGGGCATGGCAGCATGCGCCTA
>NW_012116444.1:823272-827365 GCF_000951035.1 Colobus angolensis palliatus
GGCTGAGGTGGGTGGATCACTTGAGGTCAGGAGTTCAAGACAAGCCTGGCCAACATGGTGAAACCCCGTCTCTACTAAAAATACAAAAATTAGACAGGTGCAGTCATGGGTGCCTGTAATCCCAGCTACTTGGGAGGCTGAGACAGGAGAATTGCTTGAACCTGGGAGACAGAGGTTGCAGTGAGCTGAGATCACATCACTGCACTCCAGCCTGAGTGACGAAGCAAGACTCTGTATCAAAAAAAAAGAAAATTGTTATATGGCTATACTACAATTTGTTTATCCATTCATCCATTGATAGACCACAACTTAGAATTTGCCCTTTTAAAAACTTGAACATCGGCCAGGAGTGGTGGCTCACGCCTGTAATCCTAGCACTTTGGGAGGCCGAGGCAGGCGGATCACCTGAGGTCAGGAGTTTGAGAGCAGCTTGACCAACATGGAGAAACCCACCTCTACTAAAAATACAAAAAATTAGCCGGGCATGGTGGTGCATGCCTGTAATCCCAGCTACTCGGGAGGCTAAGGCAGGAGAATCGCTTGAACCTGGGAGGCAGAGTTTGCAGTGAGCTGAGATCACACCATTGCACTCCAACCTGGGCAACAAAAGCAAAACTCCATCTCAAAAAACAAACAAAACTTCAACATCCCTAAGAGTATTTCTACTCCCTAGAACCTATGCCAACACCACCCTCAGGGTCCACATGATGAGTCTTTCCATACATACTATTCTCATGTAATATAACTATTTCATAAAGAAGGGACTGTCCCCTATTTTACAGATGAGGAATCAGAGGCACAGAAGGATAAAGTGACCCCATCCAGGTGGTATTTCCAAGCCTAGTGTTCATCCCACTGTACCATAGCTATTGTCTCTGAGGGCAGGTGACTGGAAACAAGGTCTGTGTGGAAAGCAAACTTCTTGCAGAGAATTTCAATGCAATCGAAGTGAATGCAGAATTCAATGCAATTGAATTCTGTTCTTCCCTGGGTGATTCTGAATGCTGTCCGAGAGTGTCTCTTTCCAGGCAGGGAGCCAATGTGCTGGGCACACAAGTTCTCATCGCTTCCCTTTTTGATACCCTCTCATTACTTTTAATTGCATCTGAGCCTTTCTAGCATCTTGTATTTTGCTTCCTAATCCAGGACATTTCTCTGCCTCCCACTGGTCCAGCACAGCACTTCCCTCTCTCAGAGCTCTCCAGAGAGGTGCCCCCAGAAAATGGAGCTGGTCTTGTGTAATGAATTCATCTCTGTAATGAATAGTATAATATCCAAGTCCCAGCATATTTACATAGCAATCTTCACACAAAAGCAACATTACAAAGGGAAGATTTTTTTTTTTTAAAGAATGCCATCTCAAAGCTCCATTTCCTATAGTACGAAGAACACTATTGGAATTACCCTGACAGGAAGACAAAAACAACTTCCAGGGATGCTGGGTGAGAGACAATAGCTAAACCAGACCCATTAATGTTTAAAGTCAATGGAGCATAAAACTGCTTTTCTCTACTTACAGCCAGGCATCATCTTACAGAAAGGAGGAAAAAATTACCATTTTAACTCTACTAAAATCCATAAGCCCTCCCCTAATTTTCATTCCTCTTGAAATTCTCCAGTAAGTACCATCGGAATGAAAATGAGAATCAGTCTCTCCGGGGGGAATGGCTCGGTCCTCATCAGTAAAATGTGTGAACAGTCCTCCAGAGATGGAGGTGGGAGGCTGCCCACTGGGAAAGTCTCCATCACTCAAACCTGCAGAACTAGTTGTGGGAACTCACTGTGGGGCTTGGGAGCCTCTGGACTGACTTCAGTAAAGCCCTACACAATCCCAGGTCAGGGTACACCTGAGGCAGAATTTAAGAAACCTGGCAAGTGCAGGGAAGTAATACCTCCAGGGTGCGTTTCGCCTAGTGGGCCGCATGGCGGGGATCTTCAACATTAATATGTTAGATGCTCCCCAGGGGGCACTCGCTGGAATTGAGCCAGGCCTCTGTTAGTAAACCGCTGGACCTAATCCTACATTTGTGTAATGCCTGACAAAACCCGTTCCCATTATCTCATTTGATCCTGAAAACAATCCTCAGAGGGAGGCTGGGTAGGGATTATTTTTCCCATTTACAAGTGAAAACACTTGTAAACTGATTTGCCTGGAGTCCCACACCCAGGATGTGGCAGGAATGAGACTTGGATCTAGGTCTTTGTACAACCTGTTCTGGGTTCTTTTGACTTCACACAACAAACTGATCAAAACATTCCCAGCCCCACCCACTCCTCACAACTACCAGCTCAACCAGCAACTGGAAACTCACCAGACAGCTTGTGTTTAATGCTACCCTCACACCTCTTTCCTAGTGAAGAAATACACCTTTGGCTGGCAAGCTCTCCAGGAAAAAATTAATTTCATGTCATCTCCTTGAACCAAAGACCAAAATTAATCCCAGATGGATTTGAAAAAAAAAAAAAAAATCAAGGCATTTGAAAAATCTAAATAAAACAGAATGGAATATTTAATAACTTTCTGGCAGCAAGGAGACTCCAAATTTAGCATCGTGTTAGAAATTTCAAAGGGATTTTAAAATTTGCCTACATGAAAATTTGGTTTTACTGGGGGAAAAAATGACTATACAGAGCCAACAAAAGCCTGGAGACGTATTTGCAGCAAAATATGAAAGAAAAGGGTTAACATTTGGTATGTAAAGGAGTCATGCAAATACATAAGGAAAACTCCCTAGGAAAATCTTATTAGGAAATAGACAATTCATAAGAAAGGAAGTACAGTTTGTTAACAAACATTTAGAAAACCACTCTCACCTAACTGAAATCAAAGATACGCAAACTGAAGGGAGAAAATTTCCCTATATAATCTGCAAAAAAAAAAAAAAAAATTCAGTGATAATACTCAAATACTAGTGAAGGTGTAATGATGTATGCTCAAACATTAATGACGGTAGAGTACATTTACCTAACTCTTGGAAAGAGATTTCCGGAACATTTATCAGTAAACCTTAAAATACCCAACTCCTGTGACTTAAAATTCCACTCCTGGGAATATGCTCTAAGGAAAGAATCATCAATAAACTGTTACGCACAAAAATGTTAGTCACGCATTTAACGATGATGGTGAAATTAGGCAAATGTTAAAAGCACAGGCACTTGATGGAAACTTATGTAATCATTAAAATGTTTTCAAAGTGCATGCAACAACATGAAAAACGTTTATGATGTAAGGCAAAGTGGAAAAGTGTATAACATTGTATGTGTGTGTTTGTATAGTACACTTACATATAACAAAGGCTAAAAAGGAAAAAAATTTAAATGTGAACCATGTTTGAGTGCTATGAGAGATTTTTTCCATCCCCTATATATTTTTTTCTTTTTTTTGAGACGGAGTCTCGCTCTGTTACCCAGGCTGGAGTGCAGTGGTGTGATCTTGGCTCAAACCTCCGCCTCCCAGGTTCAAACCATTCTCCTGCCTCAGCCTCCCAAGTAGCTGGGATTACAGGCGCCTACCACCACGCCTGGCTAATTTTTGTATTTTTAGCAGAGACGGGGTTTCACCATGTTGGCCAGACTGGTCTCGAACTCCTGACCTCAGGTGATCCGCCCGCCTGGGCCTCCCAAAGTGTTGGGATTACTGGCATGAGCCACCCACCGCTCCTGGCCAATCCTCTATATTTCTATTTGAACCTTAAAAAAAAAAAAAAAAAAAAAGACAAAATGAACTCTTTAGCAGAGCGGCGGTGAGTCCTATTCTCATGATAGGCCCAGGGGCTTGAAGACTGCGGGAGGGAAAGCTTCTGGGACCTCACCTCAGAGCGACTCTGCTCTGCTTCAAAGCGTCCCCTCTTAGGCCGGGCGCGACGCCTCACGCCAGTAACCCCACTTTCGCAGGCCGAGGAGCGAGGACTCCTTGAGCCCGAGTTCGAGTCCAGCCTGGGCAATAATAGTGAGACCCCCGTCTCTACAAAAAAAACCTTTTTTTAATTAGCCAGGCGAGGTGGCCGCGCCTGTGGTCCCAGCTGCTCGGGAGGCTTGAAGTGGGAGGATCGCTTAAGCCAGAGTTCGAGGCTGCAGTAAGCCGTGTTCGAGC
>NW_012116444.1:828515-831913 GCF_000951035.1 Colobus angolensis palliatus
CGCGGTTGCAGCCACGGGCCCCGCAAGCGCCCCTGGGCCCGGGGGAGGCTGCAGCGGACCGGACCCCATTTCCCTGCAGCCCTCAGGCTCCTTGCCGGCGAGGATGGCTCAGGGACGCGGTCACCTCCCGCCGCCTGCAGCAGCGACGATGGACCCAAGCCGGGGCACGCGCCGGCGACGACGACCCGCATCGGCTCCTGCAGCAGCTGGTGCTTTCGGGAAACCTCATCAAAGAAGCCGTGCGGAGGCTCCAACGAGCCGTCGCCGCGGTTGCAGCCACGGGCCCCGCAAGCGCCCCTGGGCCCGGGGGAGGCTGCAGCGGACCGGACCCCATTTCCCTGCAGCCCTCAGGCTCCTTGCTGTGACCCAGGCCTCCTGGAGGAGAAAGTGGAGGCCGCTGCGTAGACCCAACAGCGTCCAGTTCCTACTAACTATGAGCTGAAGCCGACGTCGCCAGCCTGGGAGCGACCACTTTGGCTGCGAGGAGGCGCGTGGGGAGAGATCTCAAGCCGCGAGAAGTTACCAGCTGCGGCGAGGTCGTCGGAGAAAACTTAAGCGTGGAGAAATGCGTGCGCCAGGGTGCGTCCGTGGGGCATGAGAATTTCCCGGGCCATCCAAGCCCAAGGACCTGGGATAAACATGGCAGCTACTTGCATCGACTTGTACCTCACTTAGCCCTTGGGGGCGTCGTGAGCTTGGATTGTTTAAAGAGGGCTCAGGGGCAGGAATCGCGATGGCTTTATAACAATACTTGAAAACTAACGACACGCATACATTTTCTTGTTATTTTCCTGTGGAGGAACTTAGTGAAAGTGGTGCTACAATTGCTGTGCAAAGAAATTCCAGAGGGGAGAAGAATGTAAAAGTTTGGTGGTGGGTGGGTTGGCATTGCCCCTTTATCCCACCGATTCCGTGGCTGGTGAACGTGGGAGATGTGAACTCCAGTTAAGGGACTGGAGGGAGGTGAAGAATTTTGCAGGTGGGAGAGTTGGATTTGAATGTGGACTTGTAAATGACCTTGCCACCTGTGGTCAAGGTCACGGTTTGCTGTGGGCTTCCTGGGAGACTTTACTCACTCGGAGTCTTCTTTCTCTTGCTCCAAGAAGAGCCCTGTCGGTGCTTTACCACCACTTGGAGTCTCCCGAGGACACAAACAAGCAGAGAGGGATGTGTAGGGAGAGTTCTTTCCTGTTTTCTGTGCTTTCCTCGCCGGCTTCCAGGACTCCCGGTAGGCCACTCATGGCCATGCCAGGAACTTTCTTAGAAACAGTTATAAACAATCTCTTGAGTCTCTCTCCTGTCCTCCCAGCGGAGCTTTCTTATTCCACCCTTTCTGGTGTCTATAGGAATGCATGAGAGACCCTGGACGTTTTTCTGCTCTCTTCTGGCCCTCCATGGAGCCATGGGCCTCGGCCTTGGCGGTTCCTCACCCGCACTATTTATTTCCTCCTCCTGTGCCAGCCCTTCTTTTGTGTCTGAAACCGGTTTTAAAATGTGACTCTCCCAGAGGAGAAGCCGCTGGCTGTACCCTTGTGAAACTTGACGGCGCTTTTGTAAGGTGCCACGCCAAAACTTTAAGGTAGCTAAACCAATTTTTAAAAGATTCAATGGCTTGTTCATCCTCCAGATGTAGCTATTGATGTACACTTCGCAACGGAGTGTCTGAAATTGTGGTGGTCCTGATTTATAGGATTTCATAATTAAAATGTCTGCTGAATAAATTTGGCTTTTGTTTTGGAGCACGGTTTGGCATTTTGGTGGAAGGTGGGAGAGGGGCAGAAAAGCATATAGGGATGTTCTTAATAATGAAGCCGGGCGCGGTGGCTCAAGCCTGTAATCCCAGGACTTTGGGAGGCCGAGACCATCCTGGCTAACACGGTGAAACCCCGTCTCTACTAAAAAATACAAAAAACTAGCCGGGTGAGGTGGCGGGCGCCTGTAGTCCCAGCTGCTCGGGAGGCTGAGGCAGGAGAATGGCATAAACCCGGGAGGCGGAGCTTGCAGTGAGCTGAGATTCCACTGCACTCCAGCCTGGGCGACAGAGCGAGACTCCGTCTCAAATAATAATAATTATAATAATGAAGAGGGCACTTGGACTAAATAGGGGGACCTGGACAAATGGTTTGGGCCAATGCTGCTGGGCACAGAATCCTAGTGGAGCCGCAGTACTTGAGTGCTTCTGAGTTTTTGTTCCACAAGATCGGAAAATTAAGTCCAGGTTTTTAGAAGCTGCAAGATGGGCTTCCACTCCCTTTGTGGAAAGACGAGGTATTCTAGAAATGCTTTCTGGGCTGGAGAGCAAAGAGGTGCTGTGGTGGAGGGAGGTGGATTTTCATCTGGACGTTTTTGTGCAAAATGGGGAGGGCACAGGCGAAGCCAGCCTGGTTTCCCCTTTGAGACTGGCCTAGTCTTGAGCTATGGCCTTGGGAGAGAAAAACAGGGTTTTACAGCAGTGTGTTTGGTAGTTGTAAAATGGCTTAGTTTGAGCAGTCGGGGGTTACATTTGACTGAAGTAGCCCTCCTCCTCTCCTCCTTCTCTCTCTGCCCTGTCTTCCCAGACGTAGAGCCCTTGCTGAATCCCTTCCTAGTTCCTGCCTTGCCCTTTTCTCTTTTTAATTTAATTTTATTATTTTGAGATGGTGTCTTACTCTGTAACCCAGGTTGGAGTGCAGTGGCACAGTCTTGGCTCACTGCAGCCTCAACCTCCTGGGCTCAAACAGTCCTCCCACCTCAACCTCCTGAGTAGCTGGGACTACAGGCTCATACGACCATGCCAGGCTAATTTTTTATATTTTTAGTAGAGATGGGGTCTCACTGTCTTGCCCAGGCTAGTCTTGAACTCTTGAACTCAAGTGATCTGCCTGCCTCAGCTTCCCAAAGTGCTGGGATTAAAGGCGTGAGCCACCACACCTGGCCCCTGCCTTACCCCTTCCTTGCCCAGCTCTACTAACCAGCCCCCAGGGAACCTCTCCTGCTCAGCACACTCCCAAGGCTGGGGCTGCAGAGGAAAGGCTGATGCTCAGTTGACTCAGCCCTTTCTGCTCACCAGCTATGTCATGCTGGGCAAGTCAGACTCTTGAGTTTTTCCCTTGTGATTTGTAAAACAATAGTATTTAATAGGGGAGTTGGAAGGGTTAAATGAGGACTTGAAGGGGATACTTCATTGCTCAAAAAGTGATAGCTGCTCATTCTTGGTACTACCACATGGTTTTATGTGCCATGAGGTAAGCACTATTTTTCCACCTTACAGATAAGGACTACAGACAATGGGAAGAGACCTACAGGATCTGAGTGTTTCTCTGCTTGCCTAGGTAGAGAGGGAGCTGATCCCTGTTATGGGCAGGCACCCTGGTTCCTGGTTGGCACCTTTTACAAGACTTTTTTTTTTTTTTTTTTTT
>NW_012116444.1:832356-835898 GCF_000951035.1 Colobus angolensis palliatus
TCCACCTCCTGGGTTCAAGCAATTCTCCTGCCTCAGCCTCCCAAGTAACTGGGATTACAGGCACCCGCCACCACTCCTAGCTAACTTTTGTATTTTTAGCAGAGATGAGGTTCACTGTGTTGCCCTGGTTGGTCTTAAACTGCTGACCTCAAGTGATCCACCCGCTTTGGCCTCCCAAAGTGCTGGGATGACAGTCATGAGTCACCATGCCTGGCCCTACTTTGCTTTTTACAATGGTGAAAGGTAGGAATTATTGGTGGTAGTGCAGAATCAGAACTCAGGGCAATTAAGTTGGTCCTCTTGCCCCCTGTCTGAGCCTACACACAATGCTCTTCTCACACACCCCACCTCTTGCTACTGATCCAGCCATTTGCAGAGCCTATGGAGAGCCTGGGCCTGGGGAAGTGTCTTTGTCTAGGAGGCAATGGCCATTTCCAGGGTGCTGCAGCTTGGGATAGCCCATTCCTAGTATTCTTAGCTCAGGAATGATTTTGGCTAGGATATCCCTAACCCCTTGTAGTAGAAGGGCACAGAGTTGAGACAACTTCGTCTTCTGAAGGGGCCTGTGCCCATGTTTCCCTGATAACATTCTGCAAGTCTCTAGCCTAGAAGGACCAGAGCAATAGGGAAATAATAAGGAGAAATGGTGTGTGTGGGGGAGGGGGGGGTGTTTGGAGAGTTAGGAGTTTCACATGGGAAGTTACAAGGACAGAAGCCTGGTGCCTCATAAATGAGTAGGAGTTGGAGAGGGTTCAGGGCTTAAGATAAAGATTTGGCAGTTAAGACTAAGGGGGTGGGATGGGGTGGGGCACAGAACGGGGCCTGGGAGATGGGCAGTAGTAACCCTAGCTAATGTGCAGTAGTGCCTGCCATGTGCCAGGCTGTGTTCTAAGCACCTTTTTGTCTTTCTTTCTTTTTATTGACAGTCTCACTCTGTTGCCCAGGCTGGAGTGCAGTGGTGTGATCTCAGCTCACTACGACCTCTGCCTCCCAGGTTCAGGTGACTCTCCTGCCTCCAGCCTTCCAAGGAGCTGTAGCTACAGGCAGGCACCACCACACCTGACTAATTTTTTTTTTTTTTTTTTTTTTGTATTTTTTTGGTACAGACGGGGTTTTGCCATGTTGTCCAGGCTGGTCTCGAACTTTTGACCTCAAGTGATCCACCTGCCTCGGCTTCCTAAAGTGCTGGGATTATAGGCGTGAGCCACCACACCCAGCCTGTGTGTGCCCGGCCTGTGTTCTAAGCACTTTACAAAGACCCAACTCATCAAATCTCTGTGGGAGGAAGAAGACTACACAAAATGAACAGACAGAAAATAAAAGTAGAACCAAGAGAAGCCAAGGGAGACTAGGGTGAACAGTAGAAGTGTGGAATGTATGTGGGTCCACATGTGCACATAACACAAACACAGCTGTATCTGTAATCGCTGTGTACATCCTCTGTAGTCAGGCCACAGAGGTCTGGGGCATATGGAATCAGATCTTATTCAATGACTTTCACTGTCTTTTTTGAATCCTGAAGTTAATTCTCAAGTTCCCTTCATCAGCACCCTTAAGTAGCGTGTTTTGAACATCTGCACTGGATTCCTCCCCTCATTAGCCCAGCTGAAGAAAAGTACTATTTGTGGTTCATCAGCGAAAGGGGTTTGTGACTTCAGTGTCTAGGAAAGATTTTCAGGAAAACCTATAGGAAACTGTTTTTCACCAATCTTAGGCTGTGGAATCTAATTTAGACAGTTACAGAAATGGGCAAAAGTCAGGGCAAAGGTAACAGGATGATAACCAGCTCTTGCTTTTTTTAACCCACCCAAATCAATAAGTCAAACAAACTGCCTGGGCAGCCTATCAAGTGGGGGTTGTGATTTTACCTGCTATGAGTCAGTTAACAGTTGATAAGGGGGAACACTTAAACTCTTTGCTATCAGTTTTAGTTTTCATTCCATTATAGCGTCAGCTACAAATAATTCATTCACACAAAAACAACAGAAACATCCAGCCATCCCAGGCATGAAGGATGCTTTCAGCAGCCAATCTGTCAGGTTCCAGCCACACTGTGGCAGGACAGTTAATAACATAGGGAGCTGTCATGTGGCATCCACAACCACAGTCCCTCTAAGCCCTGCCCTTCAAACCTGCCCTGGCGGAGGACCCCATACCGTCCCATTCCTCCAGGAACTTAGACCTTTATAGTACCTTCCCTTTGATTTCACCCTTTTTTTTTTTTCTTGAGATGGTGTCTCGCTGTGTCACCCAGGCTGGAGTGTAGTGGTGTGATCTCAGCTCAGTGCCACCATTGCCTCCCGAGTTCAAGCGATTCTCATACCTCAGCCTCCTGAGTAGCTGGAACTACAGGCATGTGCCACCACGCCCACCTAATTTTTGTATTTGTAGTAGAGACGGGATTTCACCATATTGGCCAGGTTGGTCTCAAACTCCTGACCTCAAGTGATCCACCCGCCTCGGTCTCCCAAAGTACTGGGATTACAGGAGTGAGTGAATCCTTCCCTTGGCCATTTTCCCTTTTTAGCTGTAGTCCCTCTTTTCCCATCTTCAGACTTGTGGGCACCACAATGCATCATCTACGTCCCAAGCACCCCACTCCTTTAGCCTCTGCCAGTCTGTTGAAATTGCCCATTTGTTTGCTCTGCAAATATTTACTAAATACCAGTACCCTGGCGGCTGTTGCTAAATGCAGCTATGTTGCAGGCAGTGGCCTAAGCATTTTTACTAGCATTAGCTCAATCCTCACAACAACCCTATGAGGGGGGAACTTTTTTTTTTTTATCATCGGACTTTGCAACTGAAGGTGAGGTTAGAGAGGTGAAGTTACCTGCCCAAGGTCACAGGAAGGAGCTTTCAAGGAAGGAGCCAGGCAGTCTGGCTCCAGAGCCACGATTTTACAGCTATACAGTACTGTAACTGAGGCCTACCAGTTCTCTTTTGGAAACGTCTGGTGTTTTCCTCTTCCTTATCGCCTGGGTGCGTGGGAGCTGTAGCAGCCATTCAGCCGATCTGGCTGACCATCAGTGTTTCCTTTCAGCTCCAGACCACTCCCCATGCCATGAGGCCTGACAATCTGCCTACAACATCCTCTTCATCCTGCCACTCCTCTTCCATCACAAAATATATAATCTATTGGGGAAGAGAAGACATTCACATATGAGTCCCTGAGATAATTCTATAATGACAGTAAATAAAATGTGAGAGTGAGAATGAAATGAACTTAAAGGCCGCTTCCTGTGAAGAAATTGCACAGTTTTCTTTTTCTTTCTTTTTTTTTTTTTTGGAGATAGAGTCTCACTCTGTCACCCAGGCTGGAGTGCAATGGAGATAGAGTCTCACTCTGTCACCCAGGCTGGAGTGCAATGGCATGATCTCAGATCGCTGCAACCTCCGCCTCATGGGTTCAAGTGATTCTCCTGCCTCAGCCTTCCAAGTAGCTGGGACTACAGGCACATGCCACCATGCCTGGCTAATTTTTGTATTTTTAGTAGAGACGGGGTTTCACTATGTTGGCCAGGCTAGTCTCGAACTCTTTTTTT
>NW_012116444.1:836118-837801 GCF_000951035.1 Colobus angolensis palliatus
ATGGTCTCGATCTCCTGACCTCATGATCCGCCCGTCTCGGCCTCCCAAAGTGCTGGGATTACAGGCTTGAGCCATAGTCTCGAACTCTTGACCTCAGGTGATCCACCCATCTCGGCCTCCCAAAGTGTTGGGATTATCAGACCCGGCCTATTATATGGTTTTCTCAGTGCAGATTATAGATAGGTGTGGACAGGACAGGCAAGTAGAACTTGAACATTTGAATTTTGGAAAAGGATTGGTTTTCTGATAGGAAATGGGGGAGTTAAGAGCTGTGGCCCCAGGCTGTCTTCACTGCCAACTGCCAACCCTATCCTTTGTGATATTCCTGCTGCCTCTATTCCACCAGTTCCAATCCTGAGCTGCTTTCCAGGCTTAGCTTGGCTCTACCCGTTTTTTCCCTCTCTCTTTTTAGACGCCCATGCTGGAGTGTGGTGGTGTTATCTTGGCTTAGTGTAACCTTCACCTCCTGAGTTCAAGCGATTCTCCTGCCTCAGCCTCCCAAGTAGCTGGGACTACAAGGATGCACCAGCATGCCCAGCTAATTTTTGTATTTTTAGTAGAGACAAGGTTTCACCATGTTGGCCAGGCTGGTTTCGAACTCCTGACCTCAAGTGATCTGCCTGCCTGGGCTTCCCAAATTGTTGAGATTACCACCGCGCCCGGCCGGCTCCACCCTTATTCTCTTTTTCTACACTTCCCTTAACACTGACCTATGCAACTGGGGTGCATGATCAGAAAACTGGTCTGACCTTCAGAAGAAACAGGTTTGTGCCTATTAAGAGATATTGAAAAAGTCAGTAAGAGGCAGGGTTTTCTGCAGAAGACTCTTAAGTGGCCTTAATGCAACATCTCTCAGGAACAATGTTCTGTTTTGTTTATTATTTGCTCTTTGGTTCCCATACTATTTGCTCTTTGGTTTTAATTTAATTTTCACACAACTCTTCAAGGTGCTCTACCCTTACCCACATTTTGCAAATGAGTTCATTGAGCTTACTGAGCCTGTTCCATATCACACAGCCGAGAGTGGAGGGCTGCCTGCAGAGCCCCTACTCTTACCTATTGTATCTTTTGGGTAACACTGGTAGGGACAGGTCAATTGCTCTCCCTTCAGTTATGATGGAAAACCAGGAGGAAACTACTCAGAAGAGTTTTGCCCCTTTGCCTGCACCAGTTTTCACAGTGTTCAAGTGGAGTGCACCTCGGAGTGGAAACCTCTCTGAGCTTCCATTTCTGAATGAGGCGGTAGCACCAGACTGCTGAAGGCTGAGCTCTCTGGGGGCTGATGGTCTGTGATTACTGAGCATTGGTAGAAGTGGGGGCTAATTGAGTGAGTTAGTAATTTTGTTGCCAAGGTAACTCTTTCCTGATTGGAAGGAAGGGATCACAGGTTTCAACACAGACTTTGCTAGATAGGAAAGTGGTGTCTGATCTTTGCTCCAGGTTTCTGCATCTAAGCTGGAAAAAAGAAAGAGCAGAAGAGGGTAAAAATTGAATCCAAATATTGTCAGATGTATGCCTAATTTAGATTGAAATCTTGGGGTGGCAGACTCTGGAGTTCTCTGTGAGGTGTGGCATTCTTTTCTCTAAACCCCTTGTTTGCCAATGTATGTGTTCACTTTGTTTCATTTCATTTATACCTTTGTTCTCTTATCTCACCCAGGCCATTTTCTATTTTTTTTTTTT
>NW_012116444.1:837926-843071 GCF_000951035.1 Colobus angolensis palliatus
TAATATTTTTTAGTAGAGACGGGGTTTCACCGTGTTAGCCAGGATGGTCTCGATCTCCTGACCTTGTGATCCGCCTATCTCGGCCTCCCAAAGTGCTGGGATTACAGGCTTAGCCACCGCGCCCGGCCCACCCGGGCCATTTTCTGTGGTCAGCTGTCTTCATAGGATGCTGAACATTTTGTAAGGAAATGGCATTCCCTAACTCAGCCTAGGAACTTGGACCACAATTTTCCGGGGTTCCGATGGCGGGGTCACCAATTTGGGCAACTGCAGAGATGTCATTCCCATGGTAGCCTATGTGCAGAGTTGTGCAGTGAACAATATTGGACCATGTTTGATGATATGGAGCCATTGGAAAGAGCCCTGAGTTGGGAGCTGGGAGACCTAGGTTCTAGACTTTGCTAGGCCTCTGGCTTCATAAACAACATTGGTAGGTCATTCTGCCCTGCTCACTTCCTTGGACTGTTTTTCCACCTATAAAATGGTCTAATATGACTTTTATTTATTTATTTATTTATTTTTGAGACAGAGTTTTTGCTCTATTGCCCAGGCTGGAGTGCAATGGTGAGATCTCGGCTCACTGCACGCTCTGCCTCCTAGATTCAAGCGATTCTCCTGGCTGAGCCTCCTAGTAGCTGGGATTACAGGTGCCCACCACCACATCCAGCTAATTGTATTTTTAGTAGAGATGCGGTTTCCCCATTTTGGCCAGGCTGGTCTCGAACTCTTGACCTCAGGTGATCCACCTGCCTTGGCCTCCCAAAGTGCTAGGATTACAGGCATGAGCCACCACATCTGCCCCAATATAACTTTTAAAATACTTTATGTAAATCCTGGCTGGGCGAGGTGGCTCACACTTGTAATCCCAGCACTTTGGGAGGTTGAGGCAGGTGGATTGCTTGAGCCCAGGAGTTTGAGAACAGCCTGGGCCACATGGCAAAACCTTGTCTCTATAAAAAGTTTTAAAATTAGCCGAGCATGGTGGCATGCGCCTGTAGTAGTCCAATTACTCAAGAGGTGGGAGGATCACTTGAGTCCAGGAGGTAGAGGTTGCAGTAAGCTGAGATCTCACCATTGCACTCCTGGGTGACTGACTGAGACCCCATCACAAACAAACAAATAAACCCCACACTTTATATAAATCCTGACTTACTGCAAAAAATAGATTTTGGGGTGAACAGTAAAACTTGGCAGGATCTAAAAAAAAAAGAACAGGCCGGATGCGGTGGCTCACGCCTATAATCCCAGCACTTTGGGAGGCCGAGGCAGGCGGATCACCTGAGGCTAGGAGTTCAAAACCAGTCTGGGCAACATGGTGAAACCCCGTCTCTAAAATTATATAAAAATTAGCTGGGTGTGATGGTGGGTGCCTGTAATCCCAGCTACTCGGGAGACTGAGGCAGGAGAATCACTTGAACCCGGGAGGCGGAGCTTGCAGTGAGCCAAGATCACACCATTGCACTCCCACCTGGGCAACAGAGTGAGACTCTGTCTCAAAAATAAATAAATAAAATAAAAAATAAAAACACAGATGGTTACTGGATTATAGTGTGTTTAGAGTGCTAAAGTGCCTTATCTTGAGAGGCTTTAGTTTTTTCCAGTTTTCCTTTTTTGGGAGGGGGTTGTACTGCATGGGCCCTAAGGTTGAGTCTGACCTTAACCCGTCATTCTTATTACAAGAAACTATGCACAGGCAGTGCAGTGACATCAAATCGTAGCCTATTTAAGGATGGAAAGCCCTGGATTGCTCATAACCCCTTGACCTTGGATAAATCCCACGTCAACTAAGAATGGGAACTGGGGACTTCAGGGTTACTCCCATGCCAGGGGACATCAGCACTTGGCCACTTTCCCCTCGTGCTCAGCGCCCAGAGGTGGTGCCCATTGCACTCTGGGGGCTCCTTTTCCTCAGTTTGTATTAGAGCCTCCATAGTTACCCTTCCCATGCTGGAGAACACTATGGACTGAGGCCCCCACAGCCCTTTCTGGGCATGTTGTGGGAAATGGCAGGCTTGGTGTGTGCTGAAGGTAATCCTCAGAGACCATCAGCATCTGAGTGTGAATTTGAGAAAATGGGGCATTGAACCAAAAAGAGAGTTAGAAAATCAGGACTCAAAGTCATAGAACACTCCAGAAAGCAGATTTGGGATCATGGCATGCTCTTGTAGGAAATGCATGCATTTTGTAGGAAAATGAGGACACTTGGGACACAGTCACCTGGGAAGGAAGGGGTAGGGATTAGATACTGTTTATCTCTAGCATGTGCCAGTCACCATATGCCTTTTAATTTTTTTTTGAGGCAGGGTCTTGCTCTGTCACCCAGGTGGGAGTGCAGTGGCTTGATCATGGCTCACTACTGCCTCAAACTCCTAGGCTCAAGCAATTCTTCTGCCTCATTTATTTATTTATTTATTTTATTTATTTTTTTGAGACAGAGTCTCGGTCTGTCGCCCAGGCTGGAGTGCAGTGACCGGATCTTAGCTCACTGCAAGCTCCGCCTCCCGGTTTACGCCATTCTCCTGCCTCAGCCTCCTGAGTAGCTGGGATTACAGGCGTGCACCACCACGCTCAGTTAATTTTTGTATTTTTAGTAGAGACAGGGTTTCACCATGTTGGTCAGGCTGGTCTTCAACTCCTGACCTCGTGACCCGCCCTCCTTGGCCTCCCAAAGTGCTGGGATTACAGGTGTGAGCCACTGTGCCCGGCCATTTATTTATTTATTTTTGGAGAGATGAGGTCTCACTATGTTGCCCTGGCTGGTCTTGAACTTCTGTGCTCCAGCAGTCCTCAACTTTAGCCTCCGAAAGTGCTGCTAGGATTACAGGTGTAAGCTGTCGGGCCTGGCCCACCTTTTAGTTCATTATGCCGGTTGTATGGATGAGGAAACTGAAGCCCCAGAGGTAGAGCAACTTGTCCAAGGTTCCCTTCCCACTTTAGAAGTGGACTTAAAATCTGGGTACTCTTTCCTCAGAGGGAGGAAATTAGCTCCTTCCATGAGGGAACAGACTGAAGTAAGCCAGAACTGTACGGATAGACATGGGCTGTTATGTCACTGCTTAGGGACAGAATGGTATAAGTGTGCCCGGGGCAAAGAGAGGAATCTTTTTTAAGTTTCCACCCAGCTTTCCTACCACCAGGCTTGTGTTGTGAGCAGAGCTCACAACAAATCAAGAGCTGCCCCAGCCTTAAGGCCCACCTTGTGGAACAAGTGCACTTAATGGCCATAGTAGAAAGAAAAGAAAAAAAAAAAAAAGATAAGCCTCCCAGTCTGCAGTGACTGGCTGATCTGATGTCCTTTGCTAATAGAGGCAGCTTTATAACACATCTCCATCACTGACTAGTAATCCAAAAGGCTCTGAGGTTTTAACGAATGGGATTGGTCCAAAACCTGACCTCACTTTCATTTAATTTCATGCCAGCTCCAATACACACCCAGCTGCGGAGACCTTGTCTAGCTAGTGAGCTGCTCAGACACAAAGGCGCTCTAATTACCATCCGCAAGCCAGGCTGACAGGGATTTCAAGTGTTTTCATGTTTATGGAGATCAGAGAAATGTGTTCTGTACATCTTTTTCACCGATGGCAAGTATAAAATAAAACCAAACAAAAAACCCAACACATTTATTCAAAGCAGGCATTTCACTTAAGTTAAAATCCTATAATCAGGATAGCCACAATTCCAGACACTCCGGTGCGAAGTGTAGATATGTCAGTAGCCACATCTGGATGATGAACAAGCCATTGACTGTAAAAATGAGAACAACAACACAGTCTCAGCGCCTTTAGAGTGAACAGTATGTTCCAAGCACTTCACCATGGTTCACAATGGCAAAGCCTGCAGCTTCTCCATTTGGAGGGTCACATTTTCTACTCGGTTTCCTGCACTTACAAAGGCCAGCTGGCATGGCTGGGGGAGGGGCAGAGGGAGGAAATCAACTCCTCTATCCAGAGAATTGCAGCTGTTATTGCAAATGGCCCTGGAGAGCCCATTATAAGCTGCTGTGCTAGGCTGTGTGTCCCTGGAGTGCCCATCACATGGCGTCTCCCTAGACCCCAACCCAGGCCCCCAGGATCCCAGAGCCACCCGCTTGAGTAGGACAGCAGAGCCAAGTGGGAGAGGAGGAACCCAGGGCTCCGTCTCGGGAGTTTCCGTGAAAGCCCGGAGCGCGGCCAGGGGCGGTGGTCGCCTAGGGAAGCAGACGCCCAGCACGTCCGCGCTTTCCCACACCCGCGGTGGCGGCGGCGCGCGTGTCCTCAGGAGACTCCAGCACTTGCAAAAAACACTGCGCTCTTCTCCGAGCACGGGCAGAATCCGGCTACTCTGTCCCGCAACCCAGCGCGTGCCCAGGAAACAGTGACCTTGAACCCGAGGAGAGGCGGGACGGCTGTGAAAATACACTTTAGAGAGCGCGTGGGGTTCACTCCGCGCCTCTCTACCCTTCCATCACCATTCAATACCCCCCGCCCCCACCTCCTGTCCCCACCCGTGTCGTACACCCTTTCCCCCACCACTCTGAGAAAGGCAGACAGTTGCAAAGAGAGCGCAGGGGTTAACTCCTATTCAACCCTCAAAGGGTCCCTTCATGGCACCGCGTGTTTGATATTAAGCAGCACCTCCAAAGACACAAGATGGTTTTTTTAAGTGTCGAAAATATTCAAGTCTGGCGGTTTGGGGTGCACCCTGAAATTATCTACTCATGTTCCCCTCCCCCAAAGTGGATCAGGAGCCAGCCCTGAAAAGGTAAAGCAAGTAACTGGCATCATCCTCAGTAGTTCCGGCGCACCGGGATCCGGAGAAGCGTGAATTGTGGCCACATGGTCGCGGGGCTGGAGGGCACTGAGAGGCTGCGCGGAACTGCACGCTCCGCGGCTAGGTCGGGTCACGCCAAATAAGGAATCCTAATGACTTGTAAGCGGGGTGCGCTCTGTAAAATCTGCCTTACAATAGGGCCAAGTCCTGCATTTCAAATATTTTGACCCAACCCGTTACCCGCGAAACATTCGCGATTTTTCTGTTCCTCGTCTTTAGCTTTTTTCTCCCGCTTCCAAAAGCCAGAGTTCTCCACCAGCCTAAGCAGAATTGCAGCCCTCAGGGGAACCCCTTGCCCTCCAGTCTGAGGCTGGCGCTGTGGCCACCCCGGGCGTG
>NW_012116444.1:844086-844845 GCF_000951035.1 Colobus angolensis palliatus
CTGCAGCCGCGGGAGCCGGAATCCTGCCGGCTCGGGTTGATTTGTAAACAATGGGTGACGTCGCGCCGGGCCCTACCACCGCGCCGGGGAGGGGGTGCTGTGCCGCTGGGGGACGGGGCTTCTGCGGGACTGGGGGTCTGGGTGAAGCCGGACTGCCTTTTGAGCTCCTTCGCTCAGGGTGCTGTCTGCAAGGGCGCCCTGGGGACCTGATCCTGGCTCACGCAGTCGGGCGCGATTGGCATTTCCAGAAATGGACACCAGCGTGGACCTTGTTGGTTTCTTCCACACACAAGCACACACACAGTAACACACACACACCGACCCACACACCCCTTCTCTCCGTGCGTCAACTCAACCGGGTTTTAGCGTTTGCGCTTTTGAGGTCCGGCATGCGGGTGTCTGGTGAGATGGAAAGGAAAGGGAGTCAGGCTAGGGATTTGTAAGGAGATTAGGGAAACGAAACTGACGGAAATGGAAAGGAAGAGGGGGACCTTGTCATGCGATGGAGGTGGCAGAGTAGGAAATGGCAAAGAAAGGCCACAGATTAATGTTTCTTGATCGAGATCCTGGGCGGATGGGGGCCTGAACTGGGGTTGGCATTGCTGGAGAGGAGGAGGTTGCTAGTCTTTTTTGTTTGTTTGTTTTTGAGACGGAGTCTCGCTCTGTCGCCCAGGCTGGAGTGCAGTGGCTTCATCTCCACTCACTACAACCTCCGCCTCCTGGGTTCAAGCAAATCTCCTGCCTCAGCCTCCCGAGTAG
>NW_012116444.1:845395-846999 GCF_000951035.1 Colobus angolensis palliatus
AATTGAGACAGGGTCTCCTTCTTTCACCCAGGCTGGAGTGCAGTGGCACGATGTTGGCTCACATCAAAGGAGTTTTATTCATAAAAGCCAAAAGTGAAATGGCCCAAGTGTTCATCAACAGGTGAATGGACAAACAACCTATTGTACATTCACACAGGATGATGACAGAAAACAGTTCAGCAACAAAGAGGACTGAATATTGCTGCATGCAGTGACATGAATGAAGCTTAAAAACAGTATGCTAAGTGAAAGAAGCCAGATAGAAGCAGATATACCTCATATGTTTCTGTTTATATGAAGTTCTAGAACAGGGAAAGTAACTTACAGTGGGGAAAACATCAGAAGACTGGTTGCCTTTGAAAAAGGTAGAGCAGGGGCAGGACAGACACTCTGACACTGAACAGACAGAGGGAACTTGCAGGAGGGTGGACATGTTCTAAATCTTGACATCTTGGTTTGGGTTTCACAGGTTTAGGCATGTGTTAAAACTCATTGAGTGGACTGGGCGCGGTGGCTCATGCCTGTAATCCCAACACTTTGAGAGGTTGAGGTGGGTGGATCTGCTGAAGTCAGGAGTTTGAGACCAGCCTGGCCAACATGGTGAAACCCCATCTCTACTAAAAATACAAAAAGTAGCTGGGCATGGTGACTCACGCCTGTAGTCCCAGCTACTTGGGAGGCTGGGGCAGGAGAATCGCTTGAGCCCAAGGGGCAGAGGTTACAGTAAGCCAAGATTGTGCCACTGCACTCCAGCCTGGGCAACAGAGCGAGATCCTATCTCAAAAAAACAAAAACAAAAACAAAACAAAAAAACAACAAAAAGAAAACAATTGTAAATTTTATATAAAGAGAATAAATTGTAAAGAAAGATTGAATTCTAGTAATAGACATGCTGATGAGTTTGGAGTGAGGTGTACTGATGTTTGCAGTTTATTCCAAAGTACACTAAAATGTGAGAAGGATTAATATAGATGGATTAGAAAGATAGATAGGTAGATATGTGATAAAACATGTATAGTAAAATGTTAATGTTACCATATGACCCATCAATTCTACTTTTAGCTATATACCTGAGAAAATTGAAAACATATGTTCACATAAAAATGTATACACAAATGTTGATAGCAGCATTATTCATGATAGTCAAAAAGTGGAAACAACCCAAATATTCATCAGCTGATAAATGGATGAATCAAAAGTCGTATACTCATACAATGGAGTATTATTCACCATAAAAAGGAATGAAGTACTGATACATGCTACAAAAGGAATGAATGATGAAAACATTATGCTGAGTGAATGAAGCCAGACAGGAAAGGCAACATATTGTGTAATTCTATTTATATGAAACATCCAGAATAGACAAATCCATAGAGACAGAAGGTAGATTAGTGGTTGCCAGGGGATGGGAGAAGGGGGGAATTAGGACTAACAGCTAATGGTTAATAGTTTTCTCTTTGGGGTTATGAAAATGTTTTGAAATTAGTGGTGATGTTTGTGCAACACAATGAATATACAGAACTAAAAACTATTGAAGTGTACACTTTAAAATGTTGAATTTTATGTTACGTGAAATATATCTCAATTTAAAAAATACTAGAATC
>NW_012116444.1:848824-850456 GCF_000951035.1 Colobus angolensis palliatus
AAACATATTTCAGTAGATTAGCAACTGAGGAAGCCATGGAAGGCAAAAGTTAAAAATGTCTTGAAGCTGCTGACTAGGCAGGAAAGATAAACCACCGGTTAGACAGTGGGGAGTGGGGGTGGGAATTAGAACAGTTGGGTCTAGAAGCCAGTAGTTAAAATGACTAAATGGCTTCGGAGCTAACACTGATGGAGCAGTGTAGAATGTTTTGCTGTCTGGTGCAATCTCCGCTCACTGCAGCCTCCGCCTCCTGATTTCAAGGGATTCTCCTGCCTCAGCCTCCTGAGTGGCTGGGATTACAGGCACCTGCCACAATGCCTGACTCATTTTTGTATTTTTAGTAGAGATGGGGTTTCACCATGTTGGCCAGGCTGTTCTCGAACGCTTAATCTCAAGTAACCCGCCCGCCTTGGCCTGAGCCACTGCGCCCGGCCTTTTTTTAGTATATTTAACACAGCATTGCCTGAGGATATTTTGTCATTTAAAAAAGGAGAAAGGTCTACAGGTTAGGGAGATAGTTCAGAGGGATGCAGCCCTCAGGTTGGAGGCTGGAATAGTATACTGGGTTGAGTAGCTTCCCCTAAATTTCTATCTACTCAGAACCTGTGAGTGTGACCTTATTTGGAAATAGCATCTTTGCGGATGTAATCAAACTAAAAGGAGGTCATACAGGATTAGGGTGGGACCTAATGAAGGGACTGGTATCCTTATAAAAAGAAGGAAATTTGGACACAGACACATGAGGAGAATACCGTGTGTCAGTATGTCAAGCATGTTGCCACAAACCAAGAAACACCAAAGGCAGAGAAGCATGGGATTATTTTTTATGGTTACAGCTTAGGCTGGCAGCTCGGTGATTGAAAACCTCTGTGATGGATGTTGGTTCATGATAGGCACAGCCAGATCTACCATTAGAACAGGAATCAAGTGTGAAGAGGCCAAGCGCGGGGCTCATGCCTGTAATCCCAACACTGGGAGGCTGAGGCAGGGGTATCACTTGAGCCCTAGAATTGGAGACCAGTCAACATAACGAGACCCGGTCTCTATCCCCTGCAAAAGAACAAAGAGATGGGAAGACAAAGGGTCAATAAATCTCTCATGGGGTGTATGTGTGTGTCTGTGTGTGTGTGTGTATGCATAGATAGATAGATAGATAGATAGATAGATACATTTTTTTGAGACAGGGTCTTACTCTGTTGCTTAGGCTGGAGTGCAATGGCACAATCATGGCTCACTGTAGCCTCCACCACCTGTGCTCAAATAATCCTCCCACCTTAGCCTCCCAAAGCTGTAACCACAGGTGTGCACCACCACACCCGGCTAATTTTTGTGATTTTTTTTGTAGAGATGGGGTTTCGTGATGTTGTCCGGTCTGGTCTTGAAGTCCTGGGCTCAAGTGATCTGCTCAGCCCAGCCTTCCACAGCGCTGGGATAATAGGCATGAGCCACCGTGCCCGGCCCCCTCATGGTATGTTGATCATAGGTAAAAGATGGCCATGTTAGGACCAAGTCTCAAGGACCATGGTGATGACTCCATGTAGGCTGAATCAGTTAGTGCTCGCATTTCTGGGACTGTGCCATCCTTGCTACCTGGGTGGCAATGGGAATGGAAGAGTAGATGCTCAGACTTGC
>NW_012116444.1:852421-855750 GCF_000951035.1 Colobus angolensis palliatus
GCTAATTTTGTGTTTTTAATAGAGACAGGATTTCTCCCTGTTGGTCAGGCTGGTCTCTAACTCCGGACCTCAGGTGATCTGCCCGCCTCGGCCTCCCAAAGTGCCGGGATTGCAAGCATGAGCCACCATGCCCAGCCAAGTGGGCCATATTATGTGACACCTTTGTAAAGTCACCCTGTGAGGAAGGGGGCAAGCCTGTCTCTTTTTCTTTTCTTTTGTTGCCTGGGTCTTTCGAAAGCCCCAAACATGGTCCTGGATTGCCTACCTCTGGATCTTTTTTTTTGAGATGGAGTTTTTGCTCTCGTTGCCCAGGCTGGAGTTCAGTGGCCTGATCTCGGCTCACTGCAACCTCCGCCTCCCAGGTTCCAGCCATTCTCCCACAGGTGCACCACCACACTCAGCAAACTTTTTGTATTTTTAATAAAGATGAGGTTTCATCATATTGGCCAGGCTGGTCTTGAACTCCTGACCTCAGGTGATCTGCCTGCCTTGGCCTTCCAAAGTGCTGGGATTATAGGCATGAGCCACCGTGCTTGGCCCTATTTGTTTGTTTTTAAAAATACATTTTTTGCATTCAGCTTTTGGCTCGGAAGAGGCCAAGGTGCAACTTTCTTTGGTCATCCTGAATCTGGGTTCATCCAACACCAGCCGCCCCCACCATGCCACCGAAGTTCGACCCCAGCAAGATTAAAGTCGTATACCTGAGGTGCACTGGGGGTGCAGTCGGTGCCACTTCTTCACTGGCCCCCAAGATCGGCCCCCTGGGTCTGTCTCTATAAAAGGTTGGTGATGACATTGCCAAGGCAAGGGGTGACTGGAAAGTCCTGAGGATTACAGTGAAACTGAACATTCAGAATAGATGGGCCCAGATTGAGGTGGTGCCTTCTGCCTCTGCCCTGATCATCAAAGCTCTCAAGGAACCATCAAGAGACAGAAGAAACAGAAACACATTAAACACAGCGGGAATATCACTTTTGTTGAGATCGTCAACATTGCTTGACAGAGGTGTCACCAATCTTTAGCCAGAGAACTCTGGAAATATTAAAGAAATCCTGGGGGCCGGGCGTGGTGGCTCACACCTGTAATCCCAGCACTTTGGGAGGCTAAGGCGGGCGGATCATGAAGTCAGGAGATTGAGACCATCCTGGCTAACATGGTGAAATCCCATCTCTACTAAAAATACAAAAAAAAAAAAAGAAAAAATAGCCAGCTGTGGCGGCGTGCGCCTATAGTCCCAGCTGCTGGAGAGGGGAGGCTGAGGCAGGAGAATGGCGTGAACCCAGGGAGGCGGAGCTTATGGTGAGCCCAGATCGCGCCACTGCACTCCAGCCTGGGTGACAGAGCAAGACTCCATCTCAAAAAAAAAAAAAGAAATCCTGGGAAGTCCCTAGTCTGTGGGCTGTAATGTTGATGGCTGCCACCCTCATGACATCATAGATGACATCAACAGTGGTGCTGTGGAATATGCCCAGCTAGTGAAGAAGCACAAAACAAAATATTTCAATAGAGGATCATGTGAGCAAAAAATACCAAACAAACTTTTTTTTGGTTGGCTGCGGTGACTCATGCCTGTAATCCCAGCACTTTGGGAGGCCGAGGCAGGTGGATAATGAGGTCAGGAGTTCGAGACCAGCCTGAACCACATAGTGAAACCCCATCTCTACTAAAAATACAAAAATTAGCCGGGCGTGGTGGTATGCACCTGTAATCCCAGCTACTCAGGAGGCTGAGGCAGAAGAATTGCTTGAACCCGGGAGGCAGAAGTTGCAGTGAGCTGAGATTGCACCACTGCACTCCAGTTTGGGCAACAGAGCGAGACTCTGTCTCAAAAAAAAAAAAAAAAACCAAAACAACAAACATTTTTAAAAATACAAAAATTATCCGGACATAGTGGCGTGTGCCTGTAGTCCCAGCTACTTGGGAGGGTGAGACAGGAGAATCACTTGAACCTAGGAGGCGGAGGTTGCAGTGAGCCGAGACTGCGCCACTGCACTCCAGCATGGGCGACAGAGCGAGACACCCCTCACACACACAAAAAAGTATACAACTCAATGGTTCTTAGATATTTACAGAGTTGTGTAACCATAATCTAATTTTAGAACATTTGCATCACTCCCAAAAGAAACTTTGTACCCACTAGCTACATTGGATATTTATTTTATTCCTGGACCCTGAAAATTGCTTTAAAGATATTATATCATTTAGTCTTCCAAAAACCTCTGAATTTGGTATTATTATTTCTTTTCATGGATCGGAAAACCAAGGCCCAGAAATAAGTAAACTTGCCCAGAATTACACAAACTTCTAGTGCCAGAGCCAGGATTCAAACTCAGTTTTGATTGATGCCAAAGCCTGCCCTTCTCAAACCATTACCCAGATGCCATAACCCAGTCTCTGGAATCTGGTCTTTTAGTTCTGCCTTATTATGTTCCTCAAGGCACACTGATTCTTTCTTCAGTGCCTCAGCTGGTGGTTCTATTTCGGTCCCACTGCCCGATGCCCTTAATGTTTTTTTGGCCAGGCTCATGCATCTTGGGTCGGAGCCCCAGCCTCTTTCCCTTTAATCCACTCTTCTGACAGATCAACTTCCTAATGCCCAACTCTGCTCAGGTTACCCACGGCCTCCCCTCTGAACAGGTCCACATGGCCTCCGGAGTAAACTCCTCCACTCCTTAACACAGTGTCCAGAACTCTCAAGGGGCTGGTCCTGGTCCACGCCTCCAACTTTATCTTGTCCTCCACCCCCACATAAACCTTTTGCTCCTGTCAACTGGGCCCTTGCCAGCTTTCAAAAGCATCTTACATGTTCCTATCACCCCATATTTGGTCCTGCTCTTTGTGTAGAGAATGCCCTCCCTCAATTCTCCCCATCTAAATTTTAGTTCAGCTACAAACCTCCTCCATGCAGCTGTCTCTGCTCTCACCAAGAGTCAGTGGTTCCTCCCTCTCTCTTTCCTCCCACTCTCTTTGGTTCCTCCAAGTGAGCCCTTGCCACATACCTCCTTTCTATAGTGACTTGGGCTGGTCTAGACTGTCAGATCCATGAATCTAGAGGTTAGGTTCCTCTGATTTGCCAGGTCTGTGTCACTTGCCCACTCCTGTAGCCAGAAATGGGATCAGTGTCACCTAAAACACATGGACAAGATGGGGAAGCAGAGAACCTCTACAGAGGTGCTACATGCATCAAAACAAAATCCTATGTCCAATATAGGCAGGATGTGTTTTTCCATAAGATCTAAATAATCTCATTGTTTCTTTCTTTTTTTTTTTTTTTTTTTTTGAGACGGAGTCTCGGTCAGTCGCCGGGGCTGGAGTGCAGTGGCCGGATC
>NW_012116444.1:859335-863023 GCF_000951035.1 Colobus angolensis palliatus
TTTTTGTATTTTTAGTAGAGATGGGGTTTCACCATGTTGGCCAGGCTGATCTTGAACTCCTGACCTCGGGTGATCCACTCGTGGGGCATTAAGTTTTGCCCCAGCCCTGAATAAACATGTGGTTGTGTACACAAAGAGACCTGGGAGGCAAAAAATTGAGAAAGAATTGTAGGAAATGTGTGTCCCTTAATTATTCCCCACTTTGGGGGTTTTCTCCACAGGGAGAATTCTAGTGGGAGGCAAGGCTCTCCTCCCAACAGACAGCGGAGACATGAGACTTAGGCTCGGCCTGCCAGACGTTCGGCCTGCCAGACGTTCTCACTCAAGACTCTGGTCTTTCCAGGGAGTGACAAACCCACAGGATAAATAGGCACTCGGTGGAGGGGAACCTGCTGCAGCGGACAGATCTGGATGGCGTGACCTCAGCTGGGTTTCCTGCTCTCTAGCCCCTTTTCTTTCAGGCAGTTCTTCAGTTTAGTTTCCTTCCAACAAATCCAGTTTCTGTTTCTATTAGGCAAGTCCGTTTTCAGTGCTTGCAACTTTGTCTGACATATACATAAATGTTCAATTAGAGGGGATGGTTTAAATAAACGCAGAAACATCTACAATGTGGAATACCATGCAGCAGTTCAAAAAAGTAATGGCAGAACTATGCACATAGATGTGGAAAGATCTCCGTAATACATGCCTAAGGACAGTACAGTATATCACTCTTTTTTTTTTTGAGACGGAGTCTCGCTCTGTCGCCCAGGCTGGAGTGCAGTGACCGGATCTCAGCTCACTGCAAGCTCCGCCTCCCGGGTTCCCACCATTCTCCTGCCTCAGCCTCCCGCGTAGCTGGGACTACAGGTGCCCGCCACCTCGCCAGGCTAGTTTTTTGTATTTTTTAGTAGAGACGGGATTTCACTGTGTTAGCCAGGATGGTCTCGATCTTCTGACCTCATGATCCGCCCATCTTGGCCTCCCAAAGTGCTGGGATTACAGACTTGAGCCACCGGGCCCGGCCCCAGTATATCACTCTTTATTTAAAAATTAAAACAAAGTTATGTACACCTTTTTTTTTTCTTTTTTTTTTTGAGACGGAGTGTCGCTCTGTCGCCCGGGCTGGAGTGAAATGGTGTGATTTCGGCTCACTGCAAGCTCCGCCTCCTGGATTCAAGCGATTCTCCCTGCCTCAGCTTCCCAAGTAGGTGGGATTACAGGCATGTGCCACCATGCCTGGTTAATTTTTGTATTTTTAGTAGAGACGAGGTTTCCCCACGTTGGCCAGGCTGGTCTCAAACTCCTGACCTCAGGTGATCTGTCCGCCTCAGCCTCCCAAAGTGCTGAGATTACAGGCATGAGCCACCGTGCCCAGCCAAAATTATGTATTCCTCTATGCACATGTTTGCTACCATTATAGTGAAATGCTAAAAGAGAAGCACTTTATTTGTTCATACCTATATTCCCAGGCCTAGGACAGTGTCTGGCACATAGTAGACACTCAATAAATATTTGTTGAGTTAAAATATTATATAGAAAAAGATCTGGAAGGACACACATAAAACTGAAAATAGTGGTTTCTTAGAGGGACTAGAATGTAGACAAGGGTAAAGTTTTATTCATATTACCTGAGTTTTTTTAATAATGAAAATATCTTTCTGTATTACTTATATAATTAAACAATAAAAAAAGAAAAGCACTAAATATTAACAGGTGACTGGATGTGGTGACTCGTGCCTGTAATCTTAACACTGTGAAGGGTGAAGGTGGAAGGATCGCTTGAAGACAGGAGTTTGAGACCAGCCTGGGCAACATAGTGAGACCCTGTCTATAGAAAAAAAAAGAAATATTAACAGGTGAAAAGAAAGCCATTAAAATGGTAATTTCAAAGATGGTTTTATAATGAATACAAGTTAGGGAGCAAAGAAAGAAGGCAATTAGTATTCCAGGTAACCACGTGATATTTTGGTGGGAGTATTGGCTATTTTGACAAGAGAACAATTACATTTTAGCTCTTGTTGCCCAGGCTGGAGTGCAATGGCGTGATCTCAGCCCACTGCAACCTCCATCTCCCGGGTTCAGGTGATTCTCCTGCCTCAGCCTCCTGAGTAGCTGGGATTACAGACGCCCGCCATCATGCCCAGCTAATTTTTGTATTTATTTTTTAGTAGGGACACGGTTTCACCATGTTGGCCAGACTGGTCTTGAACTCCTGACTTTTTGACCCACCTGCCTTGGTCTCCCAAAGTGCTGGCGTGAGCCACTGTGTCCAGCCTAGATTTTCTTTTTTTTTGAGACGGAGTCTCGCTCTGTCACCCAGGCTGGAGTGCAGTGGCATGATCTTGGCTCACTGCAAGCTCTGCCTCCCAGGTTCATGCCATTCTCCTGCCCCAGCCTCCCCAGTAGCTGGGACTACAGGTGCTCACCACTACACCCAGCTAATTTTTTGTGTTTTAGTAGAGATGGGGTTTCACCATGTTAGCCAGGATGGTCTCGATCTCCGGACTTCGTGATCCGCCAGCCTCGGCCTCCCAAAGTACTGGGATTACAGGCGTGAGCCACCACGCCCAGCCTAGATTTTCATTTTTTAAAAGATATTTAGTAGTCACTCTCACCCCATCCCTAACAAGATTAGAAATCGAGACAAGGCTCATAAATGTTTATTGTGCACATGATGCTTTTGTATTTTGATGCGGGCATCAAAATTTCCTGCTTTAGGCCCAGCTCGGTGGCTCATGCCCATAATCCCAGCATTTTGGGAGGCCAAGGCGGGTGGATCACTTGAGGTCAGGAGTTCAAGACCAGCCTGGCCAACATGGTAAAACTCTGTCTCTACTACAAATATAAAAATTAGCCGGGTGTGGTGGTGCGCACTCATAGTCCCAGCTACTAGGGAGGCTGAGGCAGGAGAATCACCTGAACCTGAAAGGTAGAGGTTGCAGTGCAGTGAGCCCAGATCATGCCACTGCACTCCAGCCTGGGCGACAGAGCGAGACTCCGTCTCAAAAAAAAAAAAAAAAAAAAAAAAAAAGGCTTGCTTTAATTTAAACAGAGGGCAGAGCTAGAACAAAAGTATAAAACACAAACACAAAGATGCATCAAGGGCTGCGAGTCATCTGTATTGTTGAAGGGTGAAGTTAGAGGTGGGGTCAGGGGCAGATCTTCATTTTCTTCCTTTTCCAACATGTTCCTTTGTTGACTTACTTCCCAGCTTTCCTCCCTCCCTTTTTCCTTGCCATGGAAGCTAGGGCCTGGAAAAACAAAGATGATTAGAATACCACTTTTGCCCCCAAAGCTCACAGGCTTGTGGGGTAGGTAGATTGAGTTGTAGTGGCATTCATGGCAGACTCAAGTCCATGGGCTTGCTCCTAAACCCTCCTGACAATCTTGGCTTCTTTCCTTCTCCACACTTCTGAATTCCTAGGAGTCTGCTCCCTACTTTGATATTTAGCCCCCACCCAGCCCCTGTAATTCTAAACTATCTTCTGTGGTATGTGACTTATATGTGTTCATTTTGTCTCCCTGAATCTACTGTAAACTGCTTGAGGGCTGGGGCCACCTTTCTGTGACCTTTTGTTGAACTAGGCTGTTGAAAACAGGATAACTAGGGCCGGGCGCGGTGGTTCAAGCCTGTAATCCCAGCACTTTGGGAGGCCGAGACGGGCGGATCACGAGGTCATGAGATCGAGACCATCCTGGCTAACAC
>NW_012116444.1:863644-865291 GCF_000951035.1 Colobus angolensis palliatus
TTAGCCAGGATGGTTTCGATCTCCTGACCTCGTGATCCGCCCGCCTCGGCCTCCCAAAGTGCTGGGATTACAGGCTTGCGCCACCGCGCCCGGCCGATACTTGCTTTTAATCAGAAGTCACAGCAGGACAGTTGGTTTTGAGGAGAAACACTTTTCTCTCTAGAGTAATTGATTAAACTGTAACTGTGATGTAATGTGTGGTCCTTATCACACAGCCATGGAGATAGATGTGTTATCTGAGAAGGGAGAGAAGGGAGTTTAGCATTCTTTTATTTCTTTATTTATTTTAGAGACAGGGTCTTACTATGTTGCCCAGGCTGGAGTACAGTGGCTATTCACAGGCACAATTCCACTACCGGTCAGCATAAGGTTTTTTTTTGTTTGTTTGTTTTTGTTTTGAGACGGAGTCTCACTCTGTCGACCAGGCTGGAGTGCAGTGGTGCAATCTCTGCTCACTGCAACCTCCGCCTCCCAGGTTCAAGCAATTCTCCTGCCTCAGCCTCCCGAGTAGCTGGGATTACAGGTGCCCGCCGTCATACCTGGCTAATTTTTTGTATTTTTAGTAGAGACAGGGTTTCGCCATGTTGGTCAGGCTGGTCTCGGGAGCTACTATGCCCAGCCAGCATGGGGTTTTTGATACACTCTGCTTCCAACCTGGGTTGTATCACCCCTCCTGAGTCAACCTGGTGGCCCCCACTCCTGGGAGGTCACCACGTTGATGCCACACTTAGTGCAGACACCCCATAGGCATAGTGCATTGCAATACAGAGCTCCTAGGCTCAGGCAATCCTCCCACCTCAGCAGTAGCTGGGACTACAGGTGCATGCCCAGCGAGTTTAGCATTTTTTCAGCATTCTTTTTTTTTGTTGAGACAGAGTCTTGCCCTGTTGCCCAGGTTGGAGTGCAATTCTCGGCTCACTGCAACCTCCGCCTCCCGGGTTCAAGTGATTCTTTCTGTCTCAGCCTCCTAAGTAGCTAGGATTACAGGAACGTGCCACCACGACTGGCTAATTTTTTTGTATCTTTAGTAGAGACGGGGGTTTCACCGTGTTGGCCAGGCTGGTCTTGAACTCCCGACCTTGTGATCCGCCCACCTCGGCCTCCCAAAGTCCTGGAATTACCAGTGTGAGCCACCGCGCCCGGCTGAGTTTAGCATTCTTAATATTCATCATGTCGTCTCCAACATTGATCTAATCTTGGTATGTTCTAGACACAGTGTTACCAAGCAGCTTTTCAGAAATCATCTTATTTACTCTTCACTATACCCTTGTGAGACTTACTATCCTCATTTTACAGATGAGGAAATGGAATCAGAAAGTCAAGTAACTTGTTCAGGGTCACACTGCTAGAAACTCTGGAGCCAGGATTTGAACTTGGGTTTATTAACTCCAGAGTCCATGCTTTTAACTACTGTGCTGTATTTTCCCAAACATTATATAAACATATGATTCGGCCAGGTGTGGTGGCTCATACCTGTAATCCCAGCACTTTGGAAGGCCCAGGTGGGTGGATCACCTGAGGTGAGGAGTTCGAGACCAGAGTGGCCAACATGGCGAACCCCGTCTCTACTAAAAATACAAAAATTAGCCAGGCATGGTGGTGGGTGCTTGTAGTCTCAGCTACTCAGGAGGCTGAGGCAGGAGAATT
>NW_012116444.1:866731-874745 GCF_000951035.1 Colobus angolensis palliatus
CACCGTGTTAGCCAGGATGGTCTCGATCTCCTGACCTCATGATCCGCCCGTCTCGGCCTCCCAAAGTGCTGGAATTACAGGCTTGAGCCACCGCGCCCGGCCCCATCTGGATTTTCTAAGGCTATCTGGGGTTCAATGAAAAATTTCACTGATACGTTTGCTAAATTTTATGTTTCTTTTCATGTATTTGCTCAATAAACATGATTTGTTAAACATCCAACTAAATAAGACCGGGCGTGGTGGCTCATACCTGTAGTCCCAGCACTTCGGGAAGCCCAGGCGGGTAGATCACTTGAGTTCAGGAGTTCAAGACCAGCCTGGCCAACATGGCAAAACCCGTCTCTACTAAAATACAAAAATTAGCCGGGCGTGGTGGCACACACCTGTAATCTCAGCTACTTGGGTGACTGAGGCAGAAGAATTGCTTGAACTCGGGAAACAGAGGTTGCAGTGAGTGGAGATCATGCCACTACACTCCATCCTGGGCAACAGAGTGAGACTCTGTTTCAAACAAAAAACATAAAAAACATCAAACTAAATGCAATTTTATTTGGACACATTTATCAAACTTTTATTTTGTTTTTTAGAGAAAGGGTCTCATTCTATCACCCAGCCCGGAGTGCAGTGGCACAATCATAGCTCGCTTTAACCTTGAACTCCTGGGCCCAGGTGATCCTCCTGCCTCAGCCTCCAAAAGCGATGGGATTATGGGTGTAGGCCACTGTATCTAACCCTTATCAAACTTTTAGTATTAATTCATCAATTAAAAAAATATATTAGAATATGTGATGTGATTTTTTTTTTTTTTTTTGAGACGGAGTCTCACTCTGTCACCAGGCTGGAGTGCAATGGCACTCTCTGCTTACTGCACCTGCGCCTCCTGGGTTCAAGCAATTCTCCTGCCTCAGCCTCCTGAGTAGCTGGGACTAGAGGCAAGCGCCACCATGCCCAGCTAATTTCTGTATTTTTAGTAGAGACGGGGTTTCACCATGTTGGCCAGGATGGTCTCGATCTCTTAACCTCGTGATCCACTCACCTCAGTCTCCCAAAGTGCTGGGATTACAGGCGTTAGCCACCGTGCCCAGCCCATGATTTGATTTTTTATTTGGATATAATAGTTTGAGGACTTGCTTAAATTTTTCAAAAAATATTTATTGGACAGTCATTATGTGCCAGACACTGTGGGGAACAAAATAAATATAGTTTCTGCCCACTAGTGGCAGGAAGCCTAGCTGGGAACCCTCACATGAAAAAAATAGTCACACAAACTACTATGTAATTGTGAGTTGTGATGTGAATTGTGAAAGAACACTACAGAGTTCTTTGTGAAAGTTTACTGAAGGAATTGATTTATACAATGGGGGTCATGGGAGGTCTTTGAGTCAGTGACATTTAAGTTTCGACCTGAAAGCCAAAAAAGTGGAAAAATGGTCTAGCCAGAAAAAGCAACATGTACAAAGGCCCTGAGACAGTTGAGAAAGTGAAGCATGTGCAGTACAGTTTAGTAAAATGGAGGCAGAGTGCAGGGAGAGCCCCAGGTGGCTGGACATCAGAAGGATCAATACAGAAATTTTCTAGAAAAGTCCAGCATAGGAAAACAATATGGAAAAAAAAAAACCAACAATGCTCAAAATTTACAATGTTCTCACATATGTTGCCTCAATTAATCCCTAGGAGAAGTGTGTGCTGCAGGGAGGACAAGGATAATTATGGTTACTCCTACTATTGAGGATTAAAGTTTAGTTTGGGACAAAGTCATGCAGCTTTTGGTTCCATGGTTCATATCACAGAGGCAAACTCTGTGGGTTCTCTGGGAAGAAACCCTTCTCTCTGGGAAGGGAGTGGGTGTATTGAAGCAGAAATGACCGACTCCAGCCTGGCCAACAGAGTGAAACCTCGTCTCTAGAAAAAGTACAAAAATTTGCCGTGTGGTGGTATGCTGCAGTATTGTACTGTGATCCAGCCTGGGAGACAGAGGGAGAACCTGTCTCAAAAAAAAAAAAAAAAAAAAAAGGAAAGAAATGACCTATGGCCAGGGCTATGCTGAGCATCTGAAGAAAGAAGGCTTTGAACTATACGTGTTTAAAAGCAAGTACTTCTAGGTTGCCACTCCCTGCCTGTGCTTGAGGGATTTCTCTCCGGGTCAAGACAGAGAACGAGTCTTGCATTAAATTAAATTAAATTAAATTCAGTTAATTAATTAATTTATGGCCAGGTGCGGTGGCTCATGCCTGTAATCCCAGCACTTTGGGAGGCTGAGGTGGGAGGATTGCTTGAGCTCAGGAGTTCGGGACCAGCCTGGGCAACATGTTGAAACCCTGTCTCAACAGAAAAAAAATTAAAAAAATTGTAAAAAAATTATTTATTTTCAACTTTTATTTTAAATTTAGGGGGTACATGAATAGGTTTGTTATTGTGTATACTGTGTGATGCTGAGATACAGGGTAGGGAGTCTTGCATTTTAGAACGTGATGAGTCACTTTCAAAGCTGACAGTTCTATAATTCCGTGATTTACATATCAGGGCAAAATTTGAGCATAGGCTGATGATTTCTGACTTGAACCTAAAAGTCTGTGGAATCGGAGGGTTCTTCAAAATAAACTACAACTCCCGGCAGGCCTCGGGGCTAAATAGTCTTCCCCGCCCCTCTCTTTTTTTTCCGCCGGAGCTGGGAACGACCAATGACGGTTAGTCATTTGAATAGACCAATAACATATTAAACGGTTCAGGTTGAGGCGGGGCAGTCAAGTCATCCAATCGCACGGAAGAGGTGAAAACATATTAGCCAATCCAAATATGTGGGGGCGGAACCTAAGGTGGGGCGGTGAAAGAAGTTTGCTGACGAAGATGGCGACTGAGGCACAGAGTGAAGGGGAGGTACCAGCCCGCGAATCCGGCCGGAGGTGAGCTGAGTTTGGTCCAGTTTCCTGGGAAACGCGGCCTTGGGCTGTTAGTCCTGCCGCCTTTGCCTTGGGTCACGGTGACGCACGGTTCGGGCTTTGTTTCTTTCTCCCATGGCATTTCTCACCGTCGCGCCTGCAGGGGCTGAGGCGCGGGGGTCGGGCCTCGGCGCTGGGCTCCGGCCAAGCCCCCCACTCCGTCCTGCCGCTGCCCGAGGAGGCTCCGCCTGCTGCGCTGGCTGCGGACGTCCAGCTGGGGTGGCAGCGCTGGTCGCCTTGGCGCCGAGACTCCTCTTGATGGTGAGGAAACGGAACACCAGGGCTGTTTAGCGAATTCCTCACTGTAACACACAGCTTTTCACATCTTCCCCAAGGCACTTAGTGCATTCAGGTCCGAGCAAGGATTTGAGTGTCAATTGGAAGTGGTGTTGAGTCCTTGGGCCAATTTTTAAACTTGTCTCCACTTCAGTTTCTTCCCCTGCAAAGGGACATGAGGATGCCTATTTCCAAGAGTCAAGATTGAATAAGACAATCCATTTAAAGCTAGCATTGAGCTTAGCCTATAATGACAACTCTAGATTTTCTTCTTCCTAGTTGAACAACTAAGGAGCAGATGTGAGACGGATCTGTAGTCCTGGACATCATGACTTTATTTCCACAGGTGTTCTTTCCTAAACAGCCACACCGAGATTTAGCGTTTCCAGGAGAGAATTTCGAGGTGGTGTTGCCTTAGCCTTGAGACCTAAGTTGTCTTAATTGATTGCAATTTTGTTTTTGGTATAATTCAATAGATTGAGTTTATTTACGTTGCCCCAGCGAAACTCAGTAAAATACTTCGGTTTGGCGTCTTTTGGTTCCATTTGTACCGAATAGGAGATTCCAAGAATCTTGGGAAACTAATGACTTTGTGACCCGACTTCTTCCTGAGCCCAGATGAGCGTGGTTGAGTGTGTTATTTAAAATATGATACGGGGCCGGGCTTGGTGGCTCATGCGTGTAATCCCAGCACTTTGGGAGGCCGAGGCGAGCGGATCACCTGAGGTCAGGAGTTCGAGACCAGCCTGGCTAACATGATGAAACCCCGTCTCTACTAAAAATACAATAATTAGCTGGGCGTGGTGGTGGGTGCCCGTAGTCCCGGCTACTCTCGAGGCTGAGGCGGAGGTTGCAGTGAGCCGAGATCGTGCCATTGCATTCCACCCTGGATGACAGAGCAAGACTTCGTCTCAAAATAAATAAATAAATAAAAATAAAATAAAATATGATACACAAGAGTTTTCCACTCTTGAAGGTGCCTATAAATGGTTGATCATTTTTGTTTTGCCCGGGAACTGTAGAGGTGATTGATACATTTAGATTAGATCATCCTTCATCCAGTTCTTTAAAAAATTCTAAATTTTGGTGAAAATCTGAGGACAAATAAAATACTATTCCATAGCAAGAGTAGTTTGAATTTCTTTTCCTCCTTCCTTCCTTCCTTCCTTTCTTTTTTTTTTAACACAGGGGCTCCTTCTGTCGCCCAGGCTGGAGTGCAGTGGTGCGATCACAGGTCCCTGCAGCCTTAACCTCCTGGGCTCAATTGATCCTCCCTCCTCAGTCTCTTGAGTAGTTGGGACTACAGGCACATGCCACTATGTCCAGCTAGTGTTTTTTTTTTGTTGTTGTTGTTTGTAGAAACTGGGGTCTCGCCATGTTGCTGTGGGTGGTCTTGAGTTCCTGGCATAAGTGATCCTCCTGTCTTAGGCTCCCAAAGTGCTGGGATTATAGGTGTGAGCCACTGCGCCTGGCCTGAATTTCTTTGTAGTCTATTCCCAGTTGAATTTAAATTTTGAGTGAGAGTATTAGTTAATTACATGATCAGTAGGTATTCACACAATCTTACCTGAACCTGAAACCATTTCATCAATTCCATATTGTAAAAGAGAAGTGGGCCGGGCGCGATGGCTCATGCCTGTAATCCTAGCACTTTGAGAGGCCCAGGCCGGTGGATCAGCTGAGCTCAGGAGTTTGAGATCAGCCTGGGGAACACAGTGAAACCCCGTCTCTACTAAAAACACACAAAATTAGCCGATTGTGGTGGTGTGTGCCTGTAATCCCACCTACTTGGGAGGCTGAGACAGGAGAATTACTTGAACCCATGAGGTGGAGGTTGCAGTGAGCTGAGATCACGCCACTGCACCCCAGCCTGGGCAACAGAATGAGACTCCATCTCAAAAAATAAAAAATAAAAAAAATAAGAGAAGTTTGGGGTTTCTGTAAGGCATTTTGAGGGCAGGACACACATATGTATTTATTACATATTCCCAGTACTTAGCTTTGTGTAAGTGGTCAATAATTAGTGAATAATAGTCTGTCATTTCTAAGACAAATATTTTCTCGTGGTGATAAATACAAATTCTTTCTTGCTCTGCAGGGATTAATCTTTATTTATTTATTTATTTATTTTTGAGACAGAGTCTTGCTCTGTCATCAGGCTGGAGTGCAGTGGCACGATTTCAGCTCACTGCAACCTCTGCCTCCCACGTTCAAGCGATTCTCCTGCCTCAGCCTCCCAAGTAGCTGGGACTACAGGTGCGTGCCACCACACTCAGCTAATTTTTGTATTTTTAGTAGAGACGGGGTTTCACCATGTTGGCCAGGATGGTCTCGATCTCTTGACCTCGTGATCCGCCCGCCTCAGTCTCCTAAAGTGCTGGGATTACAGGCCTGAGCCACCGCGCCCGGCTGCAGGTATTAATCTTTCTAATGTTCTGTTGATAGTGTGGCCCTTGTATTCCATAAAGAAGAGGAAAAAATGGTCTGATTTGCACAGATGAATACATATTTAAATATTGAATGCAGAATATGTGATCATTTAGAACTGCCCAGCTTTTTGTTTTTTCATCAGTATTTTAACACTGCTTCTAATAATTACAAATGCTTTAACTGCTTTTAATAAAATATTTATTTATTTATTTATTTATTTTTGAGATGGAGTTTTGCTCTTGTTGCCCAGGCTGTAATGCAGTGGCATGATCTTGGCTCACTGCAACCTCCACCTCCTGGGTTCAAGCGATTCTCCTGCCTCAGTGTCCCGAGTAGCTGGGATTACAAGCATATGCCACCATGTCTGGCTAATTTTGTGTTTTTAGTAGAGATGGGGTTTCTCCATGTTGGTCAGGCTGGTCTCGAACTCCCGACCTCAGGTGATCCGCCTGCCTCAGCCTCCCAAAGTGTTGGGATTACAGGCGTGAGCCACCATACCCAGCCAAAAGATTTATTTTTAAAAACTTATGATTTTTTTTGAGATTGGATCTCACTTTGTGACCCAGGCTGAAGTGTAGTGGCATGATCATGGCTCACTATAGCCACGACCTGCTAGGCTCAAGCAATCCTCCCACCTCAGCCTCTCAAGTAGCTGGGACCACAGGCATGCGCCACCACACTCAGCTAATTTTTAAAATTTATTCTAGGAATTGAGGCTCCCTATGTTGCTCAGGTGGGCCTCAAACTCCTGGGCTCAAGCATTCCTCTTGGCCCCCAAAGTGTTGGGATTATAGGTGTGAGCTACTGCACCTGGCCAAAGATTTAAACAAGGAAACATTGCTCTGCCTATAAAGATTCCCATGTTATGTTTTTGACCTGTTGATGAGGAACACCCCCTCCCTTCCATTTCTGGTCTTTATTAAGTAGAATGGTCCTTTACAATTTAACACATTTCATTTGTTATACTTTCAAGTTACTCTTAAGCAGACAATACTAAAGGGGAATTCACAAATAGAAAATATCCACTGCCAGGCATGGTGGCTCACGCCTGTAATCCCAGTATTTTGGGAGGGGGAGGCAGAGACAGGAGGATCACCTGAGGCCAGGAGTTCGCAACTAGCCTGGGCAATATACGGAGACTCTATAAAAAAAAAAAGCACATAGTTAGGTGTGGTGATGCACGCCTGTGGTCCCAGCTACTTGGGAGGCTAAGGTGGGAGGATCACTTGAGCTCGGGAGGTGGAGGCTGCAAAGAGCCATCATCCTGCCATTGCACTCTAGCCTGGGTGACAGAATGAGACCCTGTACAAACAACAACAACAAAAACAAAAAAAGAAACTATCCACTTTACCAATAATAGTATAAACAGAGACCTTTAAGGGTCAAAGAGAAAAGGTGAAAGCAGGAAATGAAATAAAGCTACTTCTCCTCATAATTGGCAGTAGGGAAATACACACAGCTTAGTATTTTTTAATTAAAAAGAGATATTAAAAGAAAGTGCTAACTCTCATTACATGAAGAGCCAGCTTAGGAACAGACTATAGAATGCCTGGAAATGTTTCTGGAGGACAGGGGAGGTGCCTGAAGATGTGGAAAGGGTTCTATATCCTGTTAATTTACATATACCTTAGGTATGGAATACTGATTAGTAAACATGACTTCCTGAGCCTTGTTTTTTTGAGGCGGAGTCTCACTTTGTGGCACAGGCTGGAGTGCAGTGGTGCAATGTTGGCTCACTGCAACCTCCGCCTTCTGGATTCAGGCAATTCTCCTGCCTCAGCCTCCTGAGTAGCAGTAACTACAGGCATGTGCCACCATATCCAGCTAATTTTTGTATTTTTAGTAGAGACGGGTTTCATCATGTCAGCCAGGCTGGTCTCAAACTCCTGACCTCAGGTGATCCACTCGCCTCGGCCTCCCAAAGTGTTGGGATTACAGGTGTGAGCCACTGCACCTGGCCTGAGCCTTTTTTGTTAAATTGCTTTTTCTGTAATAAGACAGTAATGTGTTCCTTTGAGAAAAATGATTAAACCTTTATTGATCCCAGGAAGACTTGTCTGTTCTTATATGCACAAGTTAAGTGAGAAAACCTGGTTTAAATATCTGATCTAGTTTTGTATTTGTGCTGTTAAATTCTTTTTTTTTTGAGATAGAGTCTCGCTCTGTCGCCCAGGCTGGAGTGCAGTGGCGCGATCTCGGTTCACTGCAAACTTCATCTCCCAGGTTCACGCCATTCTCCTGCCTCAGCCTCCTGAGTAGCTGGGACTACAGGCGCCCGCCGCTATGCCTGGCTAATTTTTTTTTAATTTTTTTTATTTTTAGTAGGGACGGGGTTTCACCGTGTTAGCCAGGATGGTCTCAATCTCCTG
>NW_012116444.1:875730-876137 GCF_000951035.1 Colobus angolensis palliatus
TTCCAGCCTGGGCAACAGAGAGAGAGAGACTCTGTCTCTAAAAAAAAAGAAGGAAAGAAAATTATCTGGGTATGGTGGCACATACCCACAGTCCCAGCTACTTGGGAGGCTGAAGCAGGAGGATCACTTGATCTCAAGAGTTTGAGGCTGCAATAAGCTAGAATGCCGCCACTATACTCTGGCCTGGGTGACTGAGACCCTGTTGTTAAAAAAAATAAGTAAAAAAAAAATAAATTTGTTTAAAAAAATTGTATTAAAAAACATAGCCATGTATCATCTTACCTAGTAAGTGTATAGTTAATTAATGTTAACTATATTCGCATTGTTCTGTGTCAAGCCATTTTTTATATGGAACATCTACAACCTACAAATCCATTGAAGCTTTAAGAGTATATACTTTCGGCCTT
>NW_012116444.1:876682-878820 GCF_000951035.1 Colobus angolensis palliatus
AAAAAAAAAAAAAAAGTATAAAAAAAGAATATATACTTTTTTTTTCTTTCTTTTCTGTTAAGAGTATATAGTTTGGCTGAGAGTGGTGGCTCACACCTGTAATCCTATCACTTTGGGAAGCTGAGGTGGTAGGATCACTTGAGCCCAGGAGTTTGAGACCAGCCTGGGCAACCTAGCAAGACATTGTCTCTACTAAAAATAAAAAAAATTAGCCAGGCATGGTGGCACATGCCTGTGGTCTCAGCTACTAGGGAGGCTGAGGCAGGAGGATTGCTTGAGCCTGGGAGGTTGAGGATACAGTGAGCTGTGATTATGCCACCACTCTAGCATGGGCAACTGCGCAAGACCCTGCCTCAAAAAAACCCCAGTATATACTTTTTCCCCTCTTTCCCCGCTATGAAATAAACTTACATAATATTTACTACAGAAGGCTAGAAAAATATGTAGAAAGAAACCGGGGGCTGGGCTCAGTGTCTCACGCCTGTAATCCCAGCGCTTTGGGAGGCCAAGGTGGGGGGAATCACTTGAGGTCAGTAGTTCGAGACCAGCCTGGCCAACATGGTGAAATCCTGTCTCTACTAAAAAGACAAAAAGTAGCTGGGCGTGGTGTCAGATGTCTGTAATCCCAGCTACTCAAGAGGCTGAGGCAGGAGAATCGCTTGAACCTGGGAGGTGGAAGTTGCAGTGAGCCGAGATTGCACCGCTGTACTCTAGCTTGGGCAACAGAGTGAGACTCTGTCTCAAAAACAAAAAACAAAAAATACAAATAAAAATAAGAGAAAAAAGCCAGGTGTGGTGGTGTGCACCTGTAGTCCCAGCTACTGGGGAGGCTGAGGTGGGAGAATTGCTTGAACCCAGGAGCTTGAGGCTGCAGTGAGCTATGATGACACCACTGTGCTCCAACCTGGGTGCCAGAGTGAGACCCTGTCTCTAAAAAAAAAAAAAAGAAAAAAGAAAAATATGTAGGAAAAAAGTAAATAAGCCACTCCAATTGACCAGATAGATACAACCATTATTAACATTGAGACAGTTTTTTTTTTTTGATAGAGATGAAGTTTCACTATGTTGCCCAGGCTGGTCTTAAACTCTTGGGCTCATGCCATCCTTCCACCTTGGAACCCCAAAGTGCTGGGATTACAGGTGTGAGCCACCATGTCTGGTTCCTTCTGTGTCTTAAACTTTGTTATCTAAAATGTGACCTATCCAAGACTTGATTTCTATCTTGGTTTCACAATTTCCTCCCAATAAGTGCATCATTTCCGGTTGGAAACAGTACAGCAAAAGAGTGATTGAAATACAAGTATTTTCTTTCTTTCTTTTTTTTCTTTTTTGAGACTGAGTCTTGCTCTGTTGCCCAGGCGGGAGTACAGTGGCATGATCTCAGCTCACTGCAACCTCTGCCTCCCAGGTTCAAGCAATTCTCCCGAGTAGCTGGGACTACAGGCACTCGCCACCATGCCGGCTAATTTTTGTATTTTTAGTAGAGACGAGGTTTCACTATGTTGGCCAGGTTGGTCTCGAACTCCTGACCTCAGGCAATCCGCCCACCTCAGCCTCCCAAAGTGTTGAGATTGCAGGCGTGAGCCACCGCGCCCGGCTGGAATACAGTTATTTTCCTTTTTAGTCCTCACTGCAGCCCCATGAGGAATTATTATACTTAGTTTAGAGATGAGGAAACTGAGACTGAGAATGGTTATGAAGTGGCAGACTCAGAATCAAAGCCCAAATTGTCTGCCCCAAAGCCTGCGAGGTATCCGGTGAACCACACTGCCTCCCGAAGATGCCCTCTGGTCACCTTCAGTGAACACTTTCACCTACACTTTTACTAACCGTCTTTTAGGATGGGTTGTTTCCACAGATGCTGGAGTCTATTTATTTTGTGCTGATGTTTTGCTACTATTACCTGATATAAACTAAGTTCAACTAGGCCATAGAAACTACATAGTAATAGCCGGGCGTGGTGGCTCACGCTGTAA
This sequence comes from Colobus angolensis palliatus, assembly GCF_000951035.1. Classification (NCBI taxonomy): domain Eukaryota; kingdom Metazoa; phylum Chordata; class Mammalia; order Primates; family Cercopithecidae; genus Colobus; species Colobus angolensis. The sequence goes on from NW_012116444.1 coordinate 878,659, forward strand.
TCCCAGCACTTTGGGATGCTGAGGTGGGCAGATTGCCTGAGGTCACGAGTTCGAGACCAGACTGGCCAATATGGTGAAACCCCATCTCTACTAAAAATATAAAAATTAGCCAGGAGGCCGGGTGCGGTGGCTCAAGCCTGTAATCCCAGCACTTTGGGAGGC
>NW_012116444.1:879213-880489 GCF_000951035.1 Colobus angolensis palliatus
AGTGAGCCAAGATCGTACCATTGCACTCCAGCCTGGGTGACAAGACTGAGACTCTGTCTCAAAAAAAAAAAAAAAAGAGAAAAGAAACTACATAGTAATTTAAACAGAGAACGTTTAATAGGTTATTAACTGTAACTGAGGATTCGAGTAACAGGGATTGGCTAGTAAGAAGTAAAGAAATCTCTAAAAAATATAGAGATAGATACAGGAATCAGCTGAGATAGAATGTATTAAGGAAGAGATTCCCTAGGGCAGAGTTCCAGACCTTGCTGGAGATGGCATGGCCATGGTTGACTGAATGGCAGAGACATTGCTCTGAAGGGGAAGATACAGAAGGGAGGGCTCAGATTCATACTGGGACAAACAGACTTACACATTCATATTTGTTAGGATTCTTTCAGTTATATGTGATAGAAACTAAAACTAGCTTAAGCAAAAAGAGACTCTAATAATTGGCTCAAGAAACTGAAAAGCCCAGGGGATAAATCAAGTATGGTTTAATCTGTATGGAAAATCTCAAAGCTCAATGTCACTAGATATCTACCTCTTTACTGTCTTAGATCTGGTTTCCTCTGTTTTTGCTTCCTAAGAAGGCAGATTCTGTATAAAAAGCGGCAGTAATGGACCACCAACGGTGTCAGTCTTATATCCCACCAACTTAGCAATTTTAGGATTTCACAAGAGTCTTGGAGTTGAGACTTTTTGTCTTAGTTTGACTTGTGGGCCTTTGCCTGGATTCGTGAAGGGAACAGAATGTTTCAGTTGGTTAAGCTTGGGTGACATGCTCACAGCCAGTGACCACCAGATCACATAGATTTGAAAGATGGGGAGAATTTTTTTTTTTTTTTTGAGACGGAGTCTCGCTCTGTCACCCAGGCTGGAGTGCAGTGGCGCGATCTTGGCTCACTGCAACTCCACCTCCCAGGTTCACGTCATTCTCCTGCCTCAGCCTCCCAAGTTGCTGGGACTAGAGGCGGGTGCCACCATGCCCGGCTATTTTTTTGTGTTTTTAGTAGAGACGGGGTTTCACCGTGTTAGCCAGGATGGTCTCCATCTCCTGACCTTGTGATCCGCCCCCCTCAGCCTCCCAAAGTGCTGGGATTACAGGTGTGAGCCACTGCGCCTGGCTGAGAAGTTTATTGCTTAAAGGAAAATGGGAGTGCTGTTACCAGAGGAAGGGGAAAATAGATATTGGGAAGGCAAAAGCAGCAGATGTCCACTGTGCTGTCTCTGTAACTCCCCGTGTACCTTTATTATTATTATTATTTTTTTTTTT
>NW_012116444.1:885024-890446 GCF_000951035.1 Colobus angolensis palliatus
ATTACAGGCTTGAGCCACCGCGCCCGGCCTCTCCTGAATTCTTGGAGCCTTTATTGTTTGTATCATGCGTTTGGCTATTAATGATCTTGTATCATCTTTTGTGTTGTGGTCTTCAGCTACTATTTGAAATCGTGTAGCACTTAGTGAATTTTCAATTCCTGGAGGCCAGAGACTTACCTTAATTTTTGTCCCTATACCTTACAATACTACCTTAAAGTTACAAAGCAGTCAGTAGATCATGATTGGATTGATTTTAAATGACACATGAGTGACTAATTTCTTGTTTGGGTACCATATGTCTCAGAAAAGCAATTCACCTTCCTATGCTGGTTGGTGAAAAGATTTATGATTAAGTTTGTGGAATATTGAATACTTCTGGCTGATTAAAAGTATAGAAAGTCTTTTCTTTTTTGAGACAGGGTCTCGCTCTGTTATTACTCAGGCTGGAGTGGCAGAGGCAAGAACACACCTCGCTGCAGCCTTGATCTCCTGGACTCAGGTGATCCTCCCACCTCAGCTTCCTGAGTAGTTGGGACCATAGACTCAAGCAATCATGCCTGGCTAATTTAAAAACATTTTTCTTTTTTTTTGAGACTGAGTTTTCGCTCTTGTCACCCAGACTTGTGTGCAATGGCACAATCTCAGCTCACTACAACCTCCACCTCCGGTTCAAGCAATTCTCCTGCCTCAGCCTCCCAAGTAGTTGACACTACAGGCACACACTCCCATGCCTGGCTAATTTAAAAACATTTTCTTTTTTTTTTTTTTTTTTTTTGTAGAGACAGAGTCTCATCATGTCACCTAGACTGGTCTTGAACTCCTAGGCTCAAGTGATCCTGCCACATGAGCCACTGTGCCTGGCCAGAAACTTTTTTTTTTTTTTTTTGAGATGGAGTCTCGCTCTGTCACCCAGACTGGAGTGCAGTGGCGTGATCTCGGCTCACTGCAAACTCCGCCTCCCCAGGTTCATGCCATTCTCCTGCCTCAGCGTCCTGAGTAGCTGGCACTACAGGTGCCCGCCACCAGGCCTGGCTAATTTTTTTTTTTTTTTTAGTAGAGATGGGGTTTCACCGTGTTAGCCAGGATGGTCTCGATCTGACCTTGTGATCCGCCCGCCTTGGCCTTCCAAAGTGCTGAGATTACAGGCGTGAGCCACTGCACCCGGCCTCCAGAAACTCTTAAGAATTTTCAATTTGTGAGCTTCTGTAGATATGAACAAGTCATATGCCAGAACAAAAGCCATTAGCTGTCTCTTGGATAGTATGTGTCACTCTGGACTTTGGAACAAATGAATATAGAAGTAGTCTTTTAGGACCTAATCTGATCATACATAGAAGTACTTCTAGTTTTAATTGCCTGAGACTCATGGCACTTAAAAGTCTGTAGGAGGCCTGGTGCAGTGGCTCATGCCTGTAATGCTAGCACTTTGGGAGGCCGAGCTGGGATGATCGCTTGAGGCCAGGAGTTTGGGACTAGCTTGGTCAACATAGTGAGACCCTGGGCTATACAAAAAAATTTAGAAATCAAACAGGTGTGGTGGCACACACCTTTAGTCTTAGTACTTTGGGAGGCTGATGTGGGAGGATCCCTTGAGCCCAGGTGTTCAAGCCTGAAGTGAACTGTGATTGCACACTGCTTTACAGCCTGGTCAACAGAGTGAGACCCTGTCTCAGGAAAAAAAGACAAAAACAAAAACAAAAACTGTAGGAAAAGAGAGGCTCATGAAGCATTGACTCTAGTTTTCTGAGGAGCAAATATTTTTTAGATAAATGGTAAGAAAGAGACTGTATTGTCAGTGAAGCATCCTATAGAACTTTTTCCAAATTAATAGGGAATTTTGATGTTATCTTTTTTTCTTTTATTTATTATTATTATTTTTGAGACACAGTCTTGGTCTGTCACCCAGGCTGGAGTGCAATGGTGCAATCTCCACTCACTGCAACCTCCACCTCCCAGGTTCAAGTGATTCTCCTGCCTCAGCCTCCCGAGTAGCTGGGACTATAGGCGCTTGCCATCACATCCGGCTAATTTTTGTATTTTTAGTAGAGATAGGGTTTTGCCATGTTGGCCAGGCTGGTCTCAAACTCCTGACCCGAAGTGCTGGGATTACAGGTATGAGCCACACTGTGCCTGGCCTTTTTTTGTTTGTTTTTGAGATGGAGTCTCACTCTTTTGCCCAGGTTGGAGTGCAGTGGCACAATCTCAGCTCACTGCAACCTCCACCTCCCAGGTTCAAGTGATTCTCCTTCTTCAACCTCCCTCGTAGCTGGGATTACAGGTGTGCACCACCACATCCAGCTAATTTTTTTATATTTTTAGTAGAGATGGGATTTCACCATGTTGGCCAGGCTGGTCTTGAACTCCTGACCTCAAATGATCTGCCCACCTCGGGCTCCCAAAGTGCTGGGATTATAGATGTGAACCACTTTCTTTTTTTCTTTCTTTCTTTCTTTCTTTTTTTTTTTTGAGACAGTCTTGCTCTGTTGCCCAGGCTGGAATGCAGTGGCGCGATCTCGGCTCACTGCAAGCTCTGCCTCCCAGGTTCACGCCATTCTCCTGCCTCAGCTTCCCAAGTAGCTGGGACTACAGGCACCTGCTACCATGCTCGGCTAATTTTTTTTGTATTTTTAGTAGAGACAGGGTTTCACCATATAATCCAGGATGGTCTTGAACTCCTGACCTCGTGATTCACCCGCCTTGGCCTCCCAAAGTGCTGAGGTTACAGGCATGAGCCCCCGCGCCCGGCCAGATGTTACTTTCTTAATACAAATAACTTTCTTCCCATTGTACACTAGCGTGAGGGAGGAAAATTAAGGAAGGTGTCTGCAACAGAGTTAATGCTTATTCATATGACACCCAAAAAGATAAAAATTACCACGCAAATAAATAAGTCAATAAATTGGCATTATTGATACTCATCATTCTTGACTGAGAATATTACATTGTCATTCCATTGGGCAGAATCTTAGATTAGGATTCCGAAAGTGTTTAGGTTAAGAAGGTAGGCAATCAAGAGTTTTTTCATCTCAGACTAGTTTGCCAATTTAATTTTGGTTAAGATGTATTATTAGTTTGAAATGTGGGCTAGGCGTGGTGGCTCATGCCTGTGATCCCAGCACTTTGGGAGGCCGAGGTGGGAGGATCACTTGGGCCCAGGAATTTGAGACCTGGGCAACATAGAAAGACTTGTATCTACAAATAGTAAAAAAAATTAGCCAGGTGTTGGTGGTGCATGTCTGTGGTCACAGCTACTTGGGAGGCTGACGTGGGGGAATTGCTTGAGCTCAGGTAGTTGAGGCTACAGTGAGTCACGATTGTGCCATTGTGCTCTAGCCTGGGCAACAACGGGAGACCCAGTCTCAAAAAAAAGAAAACAAAAATAAAACAAACACACACACACACACACAAGCAAGCAAGCAAGAAAGTTGTTCAGGTTGAGATCAAATATAGGGGCCAAATATATTTTCAGACTTTTGGAGTCTAACTTAGAGATAATTTTGTAGTTTATACTACAAAACATTGCACAGCTATTCTTAAGGGCAGACCTTAGGGTATAAATATTTCAAAAATTTTATCTAAGAAATTGGATATCGTTCCCTGAATTGTGGTACTACTTATTAATGTTGAACTGTCTTTGATATTAAAAAGCACCACCAGCTTGGGCATATAGGGCCTGTTTAGTTTTCTCTTCTCTCTTTATGTACAACTTTCATGATACTGGCTTAAATTTGATATGTAGAAAGAGGGAAGAATAGTCTTTTCTTTGATAGTTGTATTTCTTATCTAACAGCTTTCCAACAAAGTGACACAGTTAAAGCCATGTTTCAGAGCCTTTCAGAGTTGAAAAAGCAGTGAGAGAGAGTGAATACTTCTCTCAGGATGGTAAATCAGATTTAGACAACTTTAAATATAGCTCGTATTTTGATAAATCTTGCCAAGGTTGTGGTTCTTGGAAAACAAATCAAGTTAGGCAATTCACCAGGGAGGAAACATTTAGTTTTGTGGGTATGCAGTTTTGGTATAGTCAGCCAAAAGATACATCTGCAGGATGCAGTTTTTTTTTTTTTTTTAACTGCCTTGAATTTTGCAGATTCATGGCTTCAACATGCCTTAGAAGCACTTGCATTTCATTTTTCTGTAATTGATTTTTCAACTGTGGATTGTTTCCAGTCCTTTCACTGAGCATATCACCTTACATGTAGGGTTCCATCTAGTGGTAAAAGTGGTAATTGTAGACTATAAGTAGGTTATACAAAATATTATTTTTTTAGTATTACTAGATTGATAAATTTATGCCACTTTGACATGCTAGGGCACAGTCCACCTGATTGATACTCATTTGGCACACTCTTCTCAATTCTGTTCACTAAATTATATCTTGAGTTAGGATGAAAATAATGCAGCTTTCAGGCTTTAAAGTGAATTTAAACTGCTAAATTTAAACTGCTAAGAGTCCTGACATTGTCTGCACAAGACAGCATTTTCTGTCACTTACAGAAAGTTACGTTTGGCTTGTCAAGAAAAAAAGAAACATAATCCCAAAGCAGCAACCATTTAAAATAAAAGAAGACTGCCACAAGCATTCGTGCAGAATATTTAAAATTTTCCTGTTGAACAAAATGATTTAACTGATTTTTTTCTTCAGGGATGATGCTCTCAAATAGCTTATATGCATCTTTTGGAAATCGAAAGATCCTGGAATAGCGTCTTCCATGTGGGACATCTTGAAAGATAATATTTTGGTTTCAGTGAGTTACGTGAATGAATCTCCAGTCCTTATCAGTGTGATGGGTCTGTTTACAGAGTATAAGTTTGTTTCTTAGATTTGTAGAATTTATAAAGAAAGAAAACTATAGCCTGTATACCAAAGACAAGGACAGTTCTTCCAGCAAAACTGGCTGCATCAAAAGTAGACTTCTGCACAGATTGTGAGGTTGGAGTGAAAGTGGTATTTGTTGTACCTGATGTAGTAACTGTGGTGGGAGTTGTAGAAGAGAAAGGCAGAGTTGTGGTTTTAACTTGGGATACTGGGAGTTATAATTTCCTTTAGGCTTCTGTATTTCTCAAGATTTCCACAAAATCCATAAAAAGTCATTGTGAACTCAACATACAAAGCCTCAGCAAATCTGCTCAGGTTCACTGAGTGTGAAACACTGGATCCATGTGTCACTGTGGAATTGATTAGCACCAGAGTGGCAGTTGGCACAGAACAGAAGTCTGTCCTGTTCACCACACCACAGTCTCTAACTGTTGAATTATGTGAACAGTAGCTCTCATCTTCTTTACATTCTATCTAAAAGCAGGTATTATTATTATTATTATTATTATTTTTGAGACGGAGTCTCGCTCTGTTGCCCAGGCTGGAGTGCGGTGGCCAGATCTCAGCTCACTGCAAGCTCCGCCTCCCGGGTTTACGCCATTC
>NW_012116444.1:890580-891762 GCF_000951035.1 Colobus angolensis palliatus
GGCTAGTTTTTTGTATTTTTTTAGTAGAGACGGGGTTTCACTGTGTTAGCCAGGATGGTCTCCATCTCCTGACCTCGTGATCCGCCCGTCTCGGCCTCCCACAGTGCTGGGATTACAGGCTTGAGCCACCGCGCCCGGCCAAAGCAGGTATTATTAACAGTGCTTTAAAACAGGAAACACAGCTGTTGCAGTCTTCATAGGTTTCTGGTGCTGGAGTGGTGACTGATGGGAAGGATGTCACTGGCACTGGGGTTATCTTGGAGGGGCGACCCACAGCAGTGGGCAGGAGAGCCCTGACATGGTGTCCTCAGCATTGATATCCAGAGGAAAGCTGCCATGCACAACATCCTGTCAATCTCCTGCAGGCCACCTGCCCCAAATTGTTCTTTTTGAGGGGTCTTACCTCTATCATTCTTTGGGATAGTTGCCCAGAGCCCTTGTTATTTCTGTATGCCTACATACCTAGCTACTAATTTTCCTGCTTCTGGCCATCTATGTAAAAACGTTTATGATAAGGAAATTAATCTTTAGTATATACTTTGATTTTCTATAATATTTATATCAAATTGAAGTGAGATTGAAGCCAAAACTACTTGGTTTCTTTATTATTTTTTTTTCCGAGGCGGAGTCTCGCTCTGTTGCCCAGGCTGGAGTGCAGTGTTGTGATCTTGGCTCACTGCGATCTCCGCCTCCTGTGTTCACACTATTCTTCTGCCTCAGCCTTTAGAGTAGCTGGGACCACAGGCGCCTGCCACCACACCCGGCTAATTTTTTTGTATTTTTAGTAGAGACTGGGGGTTTCACTGTGTTAGCCAGAGTGGTCTCGATCTCCTGACCTCGTGATCTGCCGGCCTCGGCCTCCCAAAGTGCTGGGATTATAGGCGTGAGCCACTGTGCCCAGTCCAGTACTTGGTTTCTTTAAAAAAATTTGTCATGAAATGTCGATTATACATACAAGTTTATAGAATAATATAATCAATACTCTTCCTATAACCCAGCTTCAGCAAATCTTAAAATTTTGCCATATTTGCTTCAAATGCTCCTCTTTTCCTATAGCTCAATGATTTATCCACAAGAACGTTATTAGCACTTCAAGAACTCTTTTTTTTTTTTTTAAAGATGGGGTCTTGGCCGGGCGCGGTGGCTCAAGCCTGTAATCCCAGCACTTTGGGAGGCCGAGAC
>NW_012116444.1:892523-893993 GCF_000951035.1 Colobus angolensis palliatus
AAAAAAATAAAAAAATAAAGATGGGGTCTTGCTCTGCCACCCAGGCTAGAGTGCAGTGGCACGATCTCAGCTCACTGCAACCTCCATCTCCGGGGTTCAAGCAGTTCTGCCTCAGCCTCCCGCGTAGCTGGGATTACAGGAGCCTGCCACCATACCCGGCTAATTTTTGTATTTTTTAGTAGAGACGGGGGTTTCACCATGTTGGCCAGGCTGGTCTCGACCACCTGACCTCGTGATCCACCTGCTTTGGCTTCCCAAAGTGCTGGGATTACAGGCGTGAGCCACCGTACCCGGCCTCAGGAACTCTTTCATACCTTCATGCCTTCTCTTAATCACTGTCCACAAAAGGTAACCATTATCCTGAATATTATGGTAAATACATTTCTGCTTCTCTTTATAGTTTACCATTTAAGCAAGTATCTCTAAATACTAGTTTCATTTATTTTTAAAATTTGATATGTCATCATATAGTATGTAGTTGTCTGTGTGTATGTTTGTGTGTGTGTGTATGCATGTGTGGCTTCTTTTGCTTTTATTTGTGAGATTTAGCTATGATTGTACATATAGCTAGAGCCTGTCCATTTTCATTACTATGTAATATTCCATTGCAAATAAACAAAGCCATTAAATTAAAATTCTGCTGGACATTTTGCTTTTTTAGTTTTGGCTGTTTAGAAAATAATGTTGTGGGTTGGGTGTGGTGGCTCATGCCTGTAATGCCAGCACTTTGAGAGCCGAGGTGGGTGGATTGCTTGAGGCCAGGAGTTTGAGACCAGCCTGCTCAACATGGGAAACTCTATCTCTTTCTTTTTTTTTTTGAGACAGAGTCTGGCTCTGTTGCGCAGGCTGGAGTGCAGTGGCCGGATCTCAGCTCACTGCAAACTCCGCCTCCCAGGTTCACGCCATTCTCCTGCCTCAGCCTCCTGAGTAGCTGGGATTACAGGTGCCCGCCACCTCGCCTGGCTAGTTTTTTGTATTTTTTTAGTAGAGACGGGGTTTCACCGTGTTAGCCAGCATGGTCTCGATCTCCTGAGCTCATGATCCACCTGTCTCGGCCTCCCAAAGTGCTGGGATTATTACAGGCTTGAGCCACCGCGCCCAGCCGGGAAACCCTATCTCTACTAAAAATACAAAAATTAGCTGGGCATGATGGCACTCACCTGTAATCCCAACTACTCAGGAGTCTGAGGCAGGAGAAGCGCTTGAACCAAGGAGGCAGAAGTTGCAGTGAGCCAGGATAGTGCCACTGTACTCCAGCCTGGGCGACAGGATGAGTCTGTCTCAAAAAAAAAAAAAAAAGAAAATTAAAGAAAAAAGCAGAAATTAATGAAATAAGCTGGGCGTGGTGAGTCATGCCTATAATCCCAGCACTTCGCGAGGGTAAGGTGGGTGGATCACCTGAGGTCAGGAGTTCGAGACCAGCCTGGCCAACATGGTGAAACCCTATCTCTACTAAAAATACAAAAATTA
>NW_012116444.1:894297-900219 GCF_000951035.1 Colobus angolensis palliatus
GATGGTCTCGATCTCCTGACCTTGTGATCCGCCCGTCTCGGCCTCCCAAAGTGCTGGGATTACAGGCTTGAGCCACCGTGCCCAGCTGGAAAACAAATTACCAGTATCAGGAACAAAGAGGAGGACATTACTATGGAACCTAGAGATATTAAAAAAGATAAGAGGATATTATATACAAATTTATACCGATAAAGTTTGAAGGTTTATGTGAAATAGACAAATTCCTTGAAATGTACAACTTAACAAAATTAACACAAGAAGTAAAGGAAAATGTGAGTAGTCCCGTAACACAAAATAAGTGGAATGTGTAATGAAAGACTTTTTCACAGAGAAAATTCTAGGTTCAGATGGCTTAATCAGCCAATTCTGTCACATATTTAAAGAAGAAATAACACTAATCTCACATAAATTTTTTCAGAAAATAGAAAAATAAGACATTGGCTGGGCGCGGTGGCTCATGCCTGTGGGAGGCCGAGGCAGGCAGATTGCCTGAGCTCAGGAGTTCAAGACTAGCCTGGGCAACACCATGAAATCCTGTCTCTACCAAAATACAAAATATTAGATGGGTGAGGCGGCATGTGCCCTGTAGTCCCAGCTACTCAGGAGACTGAGGCAGGAGAATTGCTTGAACATGGGAGGCGGAGGTTGCAGTGAGTGAGCTGAGATCGTGCCACTGCACTCCAGTTCAGGCGACAGAGTGAGACTCTGTCTGAAAAAAAAAAGGACAAAAAAAAAAAAAAAGACATATTTCCCACCTGAGTGTATAAGGCTAGAACAACCTTGATATAAAACCTAATGAAGACATTAGAAGAAAAGAAAATTTAAGACTAATCACACTTATGAATGAGTGGGAAATTTAAACTATAAGCAAACCAAATTCAACAACATATAAAAATGATAATACATCATAACAAAGTTGAGTTATTTGAGAAATGCAAGATTGGTTTGACAATAGAAAATCAGTATTATTTACCATAAAGGAAAAAATTATATGATCATCAATAGATGCACAAAAAATTTTTGATAAGTATTTGATAAAATTAAACACCAATACACAATTTTAAATAAGTAAATATATAAATAAATATATGTATCTCCTCTGGAAGGCAGAGGCTGCAGTGAGCTGAGATTGTGCCACTGCACTCCAGCCTGGGTGACAAGAGTGAGACTCTGTCTAAAAAAAAAATAAATAAAATAGCAAACTGAGAATAAAAATATACCACCTGAATCTGATTTTGCTAAGTGATGAGTAAGGAAAGTTACTATTTTTAAATTTGCTTTATTCTGATAACTTGTGAAGTTGAGATTCTTTTTATGTTTATTAGTCATTAGGTCCCCTCTTCTCTGCATTACTGATCATGTCATTTGACTAATTTTCTGTTGAGTCAAGTGTCTTTTCCTTATTAATTTTTAGGATTACTGATTCATTCTGAATACTGATCCTTGGTTATATGCATGGCAAACATCTTTTTTTAATCTGTGGCTTATCTTGTATTTTATTATTACTTTTAGAGTTTTATATTTATTTATTTATTTATTTATTTATTATGAATGGATAGTATGCTCACATGAATATAAAATCCAGAAAATACAAAAGAGCATACAGTGAAAAGTTTCTCTCCCACTCTTCTTCCCCTTTTATCCATTTCTCTTTAGAGGCATTGTGACTTCATTTTTAAGAAATTTAGTGTGTAGTGTCATTTGTTATACAGAAAAATTTAATGTAGTTAAATTTATGATTCTTTGGGGATTGTGCTTTTTATGTCTTGTTTAAGAAACTCTTCCTCTGTTGCATTAATTTACTCTATATTTTTTACTGCTTTTAAATTTGGCTTTTCATATTTAGATCTTTATTTTGTTTGGAATTTATTTTTTGTCTGTAATGTGAGGTAGGGATCACCCCTCCCCCATATTGTAAAACTACCTGTTCTATGCTTTTACATTTGTAACTGTTTCATCTAGTATAACTTCAGTGGTGACGGGAGTCTGCTTTTGGGCTTCATCTATGCATTGGCAAATACAGTTAATTAACTGGTCTAGTTTTTTATCTCTATTTTTCTACTTGCAGATGAGTGCTCAGAGTCCTAAGTACTGCCTTTCAGGCCTCATAATGTGCCCTTGTATCCTCTAACATGTCTGGAATGTGTGTAGGCTGTGCTGGGGCAGGGAAAGGAGAGTTTCTTTGTCACAACAAACAAGGGGAAAGCTTTTTTCCTGTCTCTTCGATTTACCAATGCCTCATCAGAAGCTTTCAGCACTTATGTAAGAAATATATTTATTTTCTTGAACTTTAGTATATTTAGTTTGTTTTACAATATTGTAGAGTGGAAGGTTGTTTTTGCTTAAATATAGTAGTTTTTTCTTTAGTCCTATAAATTTCTTAAGTTCTTAAACATGTTTCTTGATAATTTTAGCTTTATATTGTGGTATTGTGTATTCTTTGGAAAGGGATTAGTGGGCTTTGTGATATGGGGTAACTTTAAGAAAAATAACCTGCTATAACTCTTTTCCATCTTTCACCTTACATTTGATTTCTCTTTTAACTATTTCCATCTCTTAGATATTGTTTTACCAGATGGTCCACATAGAAAAAGTGAGGAAGTAGGGGAAAAGAAAAGAACTAGCTTAAAGAAATTAAAGTGTGACATAACGAGAGAATGAACATGGGAAGAAAGGGGAGAAAAAACAGAAGGGAAGAGAAACTGAGATTGTTTACGTGTTACTTATGTGTTACGAGTTCCAAGGTATCTTTTTTTCTTGTATTCCTTATAAATAGCTAGGAGCAGTCTTGAACCTGTTTATTCTTCTCCCTGTTTGTGCTGTTTAGGAGGGAGTAGTTTTGGGGGTGATGGCCAAGTAGGAAGAATTCTGTTGAAAAACTGTACATGTTGCTGTTAGTTTCTTTCTCACTTGCGTACAGTATTTGATCCAGTTTAGTGCTGGAAGGGTCAACTGTGTTGAAAGTGTTAGAATCTTGAGTTTTGCTCTGGACATTAATAAAAGTCTGAAAGTTTTATGTATGTATGTATGTGTTTCTGTTTCAGGAATATAATGGTTGCTATTAATACACATTTTTATGTTAATGCTAATTTGATCTGAATCAGTTATTCAGAATTAAAAGTGGTGTGAATTCCAGAAAATGATTAGTTTAGACTCAATAAATTATAAGACTCTCTTTGGTGCTACACATTTTATGATTTTTCTGGCCCTCCTGGTAGGGTAGTGATTTCTCATTGGCAGTAATTATAAACAATAGTCCTATATTGACCGTTGCTTCTTGACTGAAAAAGCTGATGTTAAAAAAAGAGGCTCTTGTCAGTGATTTAAGATGAAGTTGCTTCTAATTTTATTTGGCTTTTATTTATCATCATTGGCATTTGAACAGGAAAAATAACTAGTGTGTAAAAAGGTTGAGGAGACAAGCATTTTAAATTCTATTTTTTTTAGTTACTTTTTGGCTTGAGGACACACATTCCTAGTTTTTAATTTTTGTTATTTCTCATAATACATTATCATTTCAGAGAAAAGAAGGAATCTCCTAGCCACCAACTGAAGATGTGGACTGTTGATTAAATCATGTAATAATTTTTCAAGGAAATAGAGATGAACTTTGAAGTCTACCCATGCCTTGTTTTCACTATACTGTTATTATTGATTATCCATGTAGTATTGACAATGTTCTTTGTAGATTAGTTACATTTAGTATTTAGAAGTGCCGTCATTTTTCCTGGAATAGTGCTTTGGTACCTAGGGTATAATGGACCACTTTTAAGTTGTGATTGCTTTTACTGTGGGCATGTTTGTATGAGTCAGGTGAATTTCAATTCTGCCTGACTGAGATATGATAACTTGTCCTTTCTAGCTTGTGTTATGTCCATTTGTTGGTTATATAATAGATGACTGTTTATATAATAAGGATTAGAACAAGCCATTAGACTTTATTGTTAATGGATACAAACTATATGTCTTCTGTAAGAGTTTCAAGGATACAATTCTTAAATATAACAACATATTAGAAGTAAAAAGGGAATGATATGCTTTGGCTATGTCCCCACACAAATCTCATCTTGAATTCTAGCTCCCATAATCCCCATGTGTTGTAGGAAGAACCCAGTGGGAGGTAATTGAATCATGGGGGCGGGTTTTTCCTGTGCTGTTCTCTTGATAGTGAATAAGTCTCACAAGAGCTGATGTTTTTATAAAGGGCAGTTCCCCTGCACACGTGCTCTTGACTGCTGCCACGTAAGACATGCCTTTGTTCCCTCTTCGCCTTCCAACATGATTGTGAGGCCTCCCCAGCCATGTGGAACTGTGAGTCCATTAAGCCTGTCTTTCCTTTATAAATTACTGAGACTCTGGTTTGTCTTTATTAACAGCGTGAGAACAGACTAATACAGTAAATTGGTACCAGTAGAGTTGGGTACTACTGTAAGGATACCTAAAAATGTGGAAGTGACTTTTAAACTGAGTAACAGGCAGAGGTTGGAACAGTGTAGAGGACTCAGAAGACAGGGAAATGTGGGAAAGTTTGGAACTTCCTAGAGATTATGTAGGGCTCAGAATACAGGAAGATGTGGGGAAGTTTGGAACTTCCTAGAGACTTGTTGAATAGCTTTGACCAAAATGCTGATAGTGATATGGACAGTGAAGTCCAGACTGAGGTGGTCTCAGATGGAGATGAGGAACTTGTTGGGAACTTATATAAAGGTCACTCTTGCTAGGAGGAGCCAAATCCTAATTTCTAAGACAATGGGGAAAATGTCTCCAGGGCATGTCAGAGACCTTTGTAGCAGCCCCTCCCATCACAGGCCTGGAAGCCTATGAGGAAAAATGATACTGTGGGCTGGGCCCAGGGCCTTGCTGCTTTGTGCAGTCCCTGGACTTGGTGCCCTGGGTCCCAGCTATGGCTAAAAGGGGCCAGTGTACAGCTCAGGACATTGCTTCAGAGGGCGCAGGCCCCAAGCCTTGGCAGTTTACATGTAGTTTTGGGCCTGCGGGTGCAGAGAAGTCAAGAATTGAGGTTTGGGAACCTCAGCCTAGATTTCAGAGGATGTATGGAAATGCCTCAATGTCGAGGCAAAGGTGTGCTGCAGGGATGGAGCCCTCATGGAGAACCTCTGCTAGAGCAGTTCAGAAGAAGGGAAATGTGGAATGGGAGCCCCCATACAAAGTCACCATTGGGGCACTGCCTAGTGGAGTTGTGAGAAGAGGGCTACCATCCTCCAGACCCCAGAACTGTAGATCCACTGATAGCTTGCATTGTGCATCTGGAAAAGCTGCAAACACTCAATGCCAGCCTGTGAAAGCAACCAGGAGTGGTGATGTACCCAGCAAAGCCACAGGGGCAGAGCTGCCCAAGACTATGAGAACCCACTTCTTGCATCAGTGTGACCTGGATGTGAGACATGGAGTCAAAGGAGATTATTTCAGAGCTGTAAGATTTAATTACTGCCTTGTTGGATTTCAGACTTGCATGGGGCCTGTAGCCCTTTGTTTTGGCCAATTTCTCCCATTTGGAATGGGTGTATTTACCCAGTGCCTGTACCCTCATTGTACCTAGGAAGTAACTAACTGTAGAATTCCTCTATGTTTTCTCTGTTAGCCCCCTTCCTTGGACCCCTGCTAAATTTACTGTTTCTGTTTACTGTAGGACCTTGTGTTATTAATAGAATCTTGCAGTTTGTCAGGGAAAGGGTTCAACACCGTACAGCTCGTGGTCCTCAGAGCCCAATACCAACCTGTAGATGCTGAAGCAGAATCAGATTTATAAGACCCAAGATTGGCTCTAGAGGTACCTAAAAAAAAAGGGGGGAATGAAAGAAACCAGGCACATTCCTCAGTCCTGGGCCCAGTACAGACACCATATATCTCTCAATTTCCTGGGCCCAGTACAAACACAGCCCAGTGCAAATACATTCCTCC
>NW_012116444.1:900454-903979 GCF_000951035.1 Colobus angolensis palliatus
TTCCCTGTTCCTCTGTAACCTTACAAGTCCTATTTTCATCGGGCTATAAAAAGCGAGCACGCGCATTGTTCGGGGCCCTCTTGTATGTTGTGAAACGGAGGGACCAAGTTCGAACTTGCATTAAAGATCCTTGCCACTTGGCTTTGACTCTGGACTCTGGTGGTCTTCTTCGGGGAATAAACGGTCTGGGCATAACAGCTTTTGATTTTACAGGCTCATAGGCAGAAGGGACTTGTCTCAGATGAGACTTTGGACTATGGACTTTCGAGTTAATGCTGAAATGAGTTAAGACTTTGGGCGACTGTTGGGGAGGCATAATTGGTTTTGAAATGTGAGGACATGAGATTTGAGAGGGGCTGGGGTGGAATTATATGGTTTGGTTGTGTCCCCACCCAAATCTCATTTTGAATTGTAGCTCCTATAATCCCCACGTATCAAGAGAGGAACTCGGTGGAAGGTAATTGAATCATGGGGTGGTTTTTCCTCACGTGAATAAGTCTCATGAGATCCGATGGTTTTATAAAGGGTGGTTACCCTGCACACACACTTTTGCCTGCTGCTGCCGAGACCAGTTCGGCTGGGGAGACCCTAACCCAGCAGCGCTAGAGGAATTAAAGACGCACACACAGAAATATAGAGGTGTGAAGTGGGAAATCAGGGGTCTCACAGCCTTCAGAGCTGAGAGCCCTGAACAGAGATTTACCCATGTATTTATTAACAGCAAGCCAATGATAAGCCTTGTTTTTATAGATTATAGATGAAGTAAGAGTATTCCTTATGGGAAACAAAGGGATGGGCCGAAATAAAGGGATGGATTTGGCCAGTTATCTGCAGCAGGAGCATGGCCTTAAGGCGCAGATTGTTCATGCTATTGTTTGTGGTTTTAAGAATGCCTTTAAGCAGTTTTCCACCCTGGGTGGGCCAGGGATTCCTTGCCGTCATTCCGGTAAACCCACAATCTTCCATCATGGGCGTCATGGCCATCATGAACATGTCATGGTGCTGCAGAGATTTTGTTTATGGCCAGTTTTGGGGCCAGATTTTGGGGGTCCTGTTCCCAACATGTTCCCCTTCTTTGATTTGCAAAGGGATAAAAGCAAAGGCAGCTTTGTCATGGTGAGCTACTTCTCACAGGAGTCAGGATCCACATCTGCAGACTATACAAAGATAAACAACATAGATTAAAAGCACAATCATCATTGAAATCACAGAGCTTCCAAGTGTTTTTATCCATTTTAATGGGTTACTAGCTGCTAATCTGTCTGCAGCTCCTTCAAGCACTCAAGTTCCTGGCATTAAGGTCAGGTATACCTGGGATGTTTTGAATATTTGTTATTTTAATTTTGCAATATCCAAAGACAAGTTTGTAGAGTGTCCTTCTAGATGCTTTTTTATTCTTTCCTAAATTTTGGTCTTATTAAGAGCATTTAATAGTTTCCACAAATCCTTATGTTAAGCTCCTAGAGCGGGCCATATCATTTGAGGTTGAGGTGCCACAGTACTGCCATGGTTCCAGATAATAGGAACTTTTCTGTACTTCTTATCATTTCTACCATCTGACCATTTTGTTCAGATCATCTTAACATAGTGTGACCGTGGCATGCAGACTGAGAGGTTCAATTCAAGCTAAATATCCCCTTAGGGGACCAATCAATAATGATTCCATAGGAATCGTTGTGCAGTACCTCTGCCTGTTCTGTAATGCAATCTTCCTAAACAAGTACGTTCATTATTTCTGGCCAGGTTCTATTTTGTTTACAAATAGGTTTTTGAGGGCATATGCCTCAATTATAGGAGCAGATTTATTATGGTAAATACTGAGATCAGAAAACATGTGTAACTGTGTCATAGAGTGATTACATGCAGGCATTATTGCCAGCCAAGATTGATAAATATGCCCAATAAGTATAATTGTTCTCTGTGTCAGCCCTTGTTGAAGGAATACTCACGGCAATGGTGATCACTGCTATCATAGCTACCATTAAATTAATCATTGTGACTGGTTCTTCCACTTTCCTCAGGTTTTCTTCTGCCATCTGCGACAGCTTCTTGATCTGTCCCCGGGTGGGTGGCTGTGTTCAACGGGTGTTGCTTGTGACAGTTGGGGTCCACCTCAGCATCAGCCTCAACATGGCTGGAGCCAGGGGGTCCTCCTGGAATCTCTTCCTTGACATCTGGTTCATGATAAGGTTTCAGGTGTCTTGATGGTATCCAAATCAGCTATTGATTCGGTGGTCCTGGAGAGACATAAGCATAACCTCTACTCCAAGTTATTATTTTACTTATTTCCCAACTTTTTGTTATCAGATCTCCCCACCAAACCAATTGTTCTGCTTCTGTCTTTGCAACTGGTTTCTGTAGATGCTGTTCAGCTGCTGATAACATCTAGCCTTTTGGCAGGCTCAAAAAATTTAAAGTTAATAATGCTAGATTCAGTTGCATCTGTGGGGTTCCATATTCTCTTTCTCCCCCTTTTTTGTTTTTGTCATCAGTTTTTTATCTGTATTAAATAGTAACTGAGCATTTTTAATTAACTGTGTGGAATGAACCACGTATGAAGAGTCAGAAATCACATTAATAGGCATATTAAAAGCAGTCAATACCTCAATTACAGCTACAAGCTCTGCTTTTTGAGCTGAAGTATAGGGTGTCTGGAAAACTTTACTTTTTGAGCCAGAATAAGAAGCTTTAGGCCGGGCGCGGTGGCTCAAGCCTGTAATCTCAGCACTTTGGGAGGCCGAGACGGGCGGATCACGAGGTCAGGAGATCGAGACCATCCTGGCTAACATGGGGAAACCCCGTCTCTACTAAAAAATACAAAAAACTAGCCGGGCGAGGTGGCAGGCGCCTGTAATCCGAGCTACTCGGCAGGCTGAGGCAGGAGAATGGCATAAACCCGGGAGGCGGAGCTTGCAGTGAGCTGAGATCCGGCCACTGCACTCCAGCCTGGGCGACAGAGCGAGACTCCGTCTCAAAAAAAAAAAAAAAAAAAGAAGCTTTACCTTTACTAGACCCATCTGTGAAACAATGAAAACGCTTAGTAGGCTGCAGGTTGTTTACCACAGGAATTGTAAATGCAAACCGTTCACAGTCTTGCTCAGCTAAGGGGATAGTTAAGAAACAGTCTTTTAAATCTATGACTATTAAAGGCCAATTTTTTAGAATTATAGCAGGAGAAGGCAATCCTGTAATGCTCCCGTAGGAACATTACATGTATAACTGAATTGATGGCTCTTAAGTCAGTTAATATTCTCCATTTACCTGATTTTTTTCTTAATTATGAAAACTGGAGAATTCCAAGGGGAAAATGTTGGAGCTATGTGTTCATTTTCTAATTGTTCAGTAACTAATTTCTCTAAAGCCTCCAGTTTCTCTTTACTTGGTGATTTCTTTTTCTAAGACCAGCCGAGCGGGCACAAAAGAACCAGCAGGTAGGCAAGTGTAGGAGCAAAACTGCAGATTTATTTTTGGTAACCTAAGGTGTGGGGAAGAGGTCTGTCAGCCTCCGGCAAAGAAGGCCGACAG
>NW_012116444.1:909504-918952 GCF_000951035.1 Colobus angolensis palliatus
GGTAGGCAAGTGTAGGAGCAAAACTGCAGATTTATTTTTGGTAACCTAAGGTGTGGGGAAGAGGTCTGTCAGCCTCCGGCAAAGAAGGCCGACAGAGTCCCCCGGTGGGGCTCTCGGACGGAGTTCCTGCTGTCCTGACATCCCGACAGGAGTGAGGACTCAGGAAGGCCGCGTGGCTCACTGGCGGAGAGCGGCTTTTCTAGGAGTGGGAGGGCAATAGGCGGGGCACGGGCGTGTCGGGGGGCGTTCCGCAGGTGCGACCAGGTAAATCTTGGTCTCTTCAGATTGACGTCACCTGGCGCATGCCCAGTTTGATCTGCACCTTCCTAGGCGCCGGCTGCATTTTCACATGTGCAGGAAGAGCTGGTGGTGAAGAAGAACCCGAAAGTGCACCATCTTGCCTCCGTTCATCCAAACACTTAGTGGCCATTGTTCTATCCACATTGGCTTATCTGTTAACCAGGTATAAGTTCTGGAGGCTTAACAATGGCTGCCATCAAAAATGATATCCTAATCTTTGGCAGGAACTTTGTCTTTCCACTTGAAGCAGTTCTTTCAAACCTTGCAAATTTTTTCTAGTCCCATACCAGGGACATACCCCATTTCATGCATCATATGTTGACTTTGAGGGCTATATAATTGTTCTGGAATTAGAACTTGTGCTCCCTGTTGTTGTAATAAATCTCTTCCCCATAAATTTATATGTACAGAAATTACAATTGGTTGAATAGTCCCAGGTTGTCCATCGGGCCCCTCACAATGCAAAATATAACACTTTGATATACTTCAGGGGCTTTACCAACTCCAACTATGTCAGATTGAGTGGGTTGAATTGGCCATGTGGACGACCAGTGCTATAGAAATGACTGAAATGTTGACTCCTATATCTACCAAACCTTTAAATTTCTTTCCCTGAATAGTTATTTCACAGGTAGGGCATTTATTAGTAACTTGATTTACCCAGTAAGCTGCTTTGCCTTGTTTATTTGTGCTTCCAAATCTTCTTGTTCATTTAATTTCACTTTTTCCCATTCCCACATACGGCACAATCAGGAGCTGTGCTATGTGCTATCCTGGCTCTGCTATGCGCTATCATGGCCCTGCTATGTGCTATCCTGGCTCTGCTTTCCAGGGAACAGAAGTAGATGTAACAATTTGAATTTCCCATTGTAATATGAATCAGTGACTCCTATATGTGTTTGTACCCCTTTTAAACTTAAACTAGACCTTCCAAAAAGTATTCCTATTGTCCCTGCTGGCAAGGGAGCATAGACTCCTGTTGGGACCTTTCGTGGCAGTTCCCCAGGCAGAAGACTCACAGCTTTTGTGCAGCATAAATCTACTGTGGCACTATTGGCTGTGGCGGGGGACAGACATTGTATGGGGGGTGAGAGAATGGCCTGAGCTGGAAATGCCTCGGTTTAGAATGGGGCCTGGGACGGGCCCTTCATGGCATTTCCCGAAATTGGGTTCCTTCCTTTTTTTTTTTTTTTTGAGACGGAGTCTCGCTCTGTCGCCCAGGCTGGAGTGCAGTGGTGCGATCTCGGCTCACTGCAAGCTCCGCCTCCTGGGTTCATGCCATTCTCCTGCCTCAGCCTCCCAAGTAGCTGGAACTACAGGTGGCTGCCACCACACCCGGCTAATTTTTTGTATTTTTAGTAGAGATGGAGTTTCGCCATGTTAGCCAGGATGGTCTCGATCTCCTGAGCTCGTGATCTGCTCGTCTTGGCCTCCCAAAGTTCTGGGATTACAGGTGTGAACCACTGTACTCGGCCTAGGTTTCCCTTCTTTATCAAACTTAGAGTGACACTGATTAGCTCAGTGTTTTCCTTTTTTACATTTTGGACATATTTCAGTCTCAGCAGTATTCTTTTTTCCCCTATCGGGTGACTTGACTTGCTGATTTTTTCTACATTCTTTTTTAGTATGACCATGCTTCCCAGTTAAAACAAGCTCCAGGAAACAGAGTATTTCCTTTATCCACTCTCAGTCTTACCATTGCCTGTGCCAACGAAGTAGCTTTATGCAGATTACCTCCCATATCATCACAGGCCTTGATATAATCAACTAAATGTGCTTTCCCTCTGATAGGTCACAGAGCAGCCTGGCAATCGGGATTAGCATTGTCGAAAGCTAATAACTGCAACACTATATTCTGAGCAGCCGAATCTGCAATCATCTGTTTAAGATACTCCTGTATCCGAGCTATAAAATCAATGTATGGGTCTCTCGATCCCTGTTTTGTAGCAGTGAAGGAAGGATATTGTTCTCCACCTGAAGTGATTTTTTCCCCAAGCTCTAATGTACACTCCCCTAAGCTGTTGTATGGTATCATCCTGCATGACCAGTTGTGCTTCTAAACCAGCCCAGCTGCCAACCCCCAAAAGTTGGTCTGCAGTTATATTAATTTGATGTTGGGCCTGGGCATTTCGAACAGCCTGAATGGAAGCTTCATCTGCCCACCAAGTTTTAAATTGTAAGAACTGAGCATGAGTTAGACAAGCTCGAGTAAGAGCATCCCAGTCAGTAGGAATCGTGTGACTGGAAACAGCAACATCCTTTAACAGTCCCATTACAAAAGGAGAACCTGGTCCATACTGATTTATAGCTTGTTTAAATTCTTTGAGTAATTTAAAAGGAAAAGGCTCAAATGTAGCTATAATATTTCCCTGTTGATCTGGGGGGTGTATTCTAACAGGGAACTGCCAAGCCTCTATATCACCCTCTCGTCTAGCTTGCTGAATTCTTGCCTGAATAGAACTAAGAGCAGTTGCTCGAGGCACTGCTCGAACAGTCACTGGGGCAACTACTTTTCGCCCAGTGTCCTCTGGAAAAGAAAGATCTGGAGGGTCAAGCCACTCTTTTTCTTCAAAATAATAATGAGGGGATACAGAAAGGTAGGGATGAACCTCTCCCTCCTTTGCTGCTTTAGCTTTAGCTGGCAAACAAACCTGCTCTGTAACCTCTTCTGTTACTTCATTATACTCTCCTTCCTCCTCATCATTAATGTGAAAAGGTTCCATGGTGGAACGAACCAGAGCCCACACTTGTCCCATTGTTACCCTGATGCTTCCGAGCTCCCCTTCTTTTTTTTTTTTTTGAGACGGAGTCTTGCTCTGTCACCCAAACTGGAGTGCAGTGGCTGGATCTCAGCTCACTGCAAGCTCCGCCTTTTGGGTTCATGCCATTGTCCTGCCTCAGCCTCCCGAGTAGCTGGGACTACAGGTGCCCGCCACCTCGCCCGGCTAGTTTTTTGTATTTTTTTTTTTAGTAGAGATGGGGTTTCACCGGGTTAGCCAGGATGGTCTCGATCTCCTGACCTTGTGATCTGCCCATCTCGGCCTCCCAAAGTGCTGGGATTACAGGCTTGAGCCACTGCGCCCGGCCTCGAGCTCCCCTTCTTAATCACCACGGGGATTGCTTTAAGAGTACTTGGGTGTTCTCCACCTTAGTTTTCCATGTTCTCCAACCATCGCTCCGGCGACCTTTTGACCTGGATTCGGGCCCCACAACTTGCTGAGACCAGCTTGGTCAGGGAGACCCTAACCCAGCAGTGCTAGAGGAATTAAAGACACACACACACAGAAATATAGAGGTGTGAAGTGGGAAATCAGGGGTCTCACAGCCTTCAGAGTTGAGAGCCCTGAACAGAGATTTACCCATGTGTTTATTAATAGTAAGCCAGTGATAAGCATTGTTTTTATAGATTATAGATTAACTGAAAGTATTCCTTATGGGAAACAAAAGGATGGGCCAAAATAAAGGGATGGGTTTGGCTAATTATCTGCAGCAGGAGCATGGCCTTAAGGCACAGATTGTGCTTGCTATTGTTTGTGGTTTTAAGAATGCCTTTAAGGGGTTTTCCACCCTGGGTGGGCCAGGGGTTCCTTGCTCTCATTCAGGTAGACCCATAATCTTCCAGCGTGGGCGTCATGGCTATCATGAACATGTCACGGTGCTGCAGAGATTTTGTTTATGGCCAGTTTTGGGGCCAGTTTATGGCTGGATTTTGGTGCCTGTTCCCAACATGCTACCGTGTAAGATGTGCCTTTGCTCCTCCTTCGCCTTCTGCCATGATTGTGAGGCCTCCCCAGTCATGTGGAACTGTGAGTCCATTAAAGCGCTTTTTCTTTATAAATTACCTAGTCTTGGGTATTTCTTCATAGCAGTATGAAAATGAACTAATACAGGGGTAAAGTAGGCATTGGGAAACAAAGAACAGGGAAGAAAATATTTCTGAGATTCAAAGGAGCTTTGCCAGGAGTATAGCCCAATGTAATGTAGGAGTGGAGACTCAGCTAAGATCAGGAGCCCTAGAGAGAAGAACCTGTCTGAGCAGAGGTTGGACTTAGATGGTGATGGATGGTCAGAGGCATCCAGAATTGAAGGTTTTTAAAGTAAAACCTATTTGTGGACATGGGAAAAGCGGAATTAATTACCGTTTTGTGTAGCTGTAAATGCCTTCCCCTCTGTGAGGCTTTGTGGTTATAAGGAACAGTGTTCAAGGGCATCTGGCTCAATTAAAGGAAGCAGACTATAAGGAAACCTCTGCCTTTGCGTGGAGTCGGGACCAAGTAACCCAATGAGTAGTGCATAAGAAACATACAAAAATCATGTCCCAAAAGATTTTCTTCTGTGTTTTTCAGTGATGCCATCTGCAGTTTTGTGATCTGCAATGATTCTTCCCTTCGAGGTCAGCCCATTATCTTTAATCCTGACTTTTTTGTGGAGAAACTCCGACATGAGAAACCTGAGGTTTTCACTGAGTTGGTGGTCAGCAATATCACAAGGCTCATCGATTTACCTGGAACTGAGTTGGCTCAGCTGATGGGGGAAGTGGACCTTAAGTTGCCCGGCGGGGCCGGCCCAGCATCAGGATTCTTCCGGTCTCTCATGTCTCTCAAGCGAAAGGGTAGGAGATGTGTCTGTGAAGGGTGGGCAGGCCTCAGCTGCTCCCTGGGCTTCTCTCTCAACATCTACACATTCACTGAAGAGTTGCTATTAACTTAGAGCTTTTTTTTGGCCGTTTTTTTCAGTTTTTATAAGTAGTAACACCTTAGGTAATTGTAATACAAATTGTAAAAACTATCTAGATAAGTAAATAATTAAACTAAAGCAAATATTTTCAGTCCCTGAGAGATGATGACATGATTAACTTAGGTAGTTATCAGGGGCATCTTGATTTTCGTGCCCTATTAATATGTGAAAATGATCTTTAAAAAACCATAGTTACATAGCTAGAGACTATAGAACAGAAAGCTTGGATTTTCTTTTTTTTCAGGAATGGGGTCTCACTCTGTTGCCGATGTTGGAACGCAGTGGTGTCATACCTCACTGCAGCCTTGAATTCCTGGGCTCAATCTATCCTTCTGTCTCAGCTCCCAGTAGCTGGGACTACAGATGCATGATGCCATGCCTGACTGTCTTCTATTTTTTGTAGAAATGGGGTCTCACTATGTTGCCCAGGCTGGTCTCAAACTCCTGGCTTCAAGCAGTCCTCCCACTTCAGCCTTCCAAAGCACTGGGATTACAGGTGTGAGCCACCATGCCTGGCTTTCTGTTTGTTTGTTAAATTAAATACTAACATGCTAGATATCTCCTTCTTACTTACTAGATATATGCTTCTTAAAAAAGAAGATGGTATTTGCCTTCAAAGAACCTACAGTCTAATATTGAACTTGGAGAAAGCTGATTGAGAGTTATCCTGCTTGCATTTTCTGGTGCACTTCCAGTTCTAAGGTTTTTGTTTACTGACCATGTGAAAACGCTTGCTGAATTGTAAAATAGGATGCTTGAGTGGTTTTAAGTATGATAATTTTGTACTATTTGTGTGAAATAGCCCTGTCATATCATATGGTTTTTCAGAAAAAGGAGTGATATTTGGATCCCCACTGACAGAGGAAGGCATTGCCCAGATATACCAACTGATTGAGTATCTACACAAAAGTAAGACTACTTGAAATTTTATCGTTCTTTGTTTAATGAAGAATTCTGTTTTCTGTTGAGAGCTAACTGCCTTGAGTTAGTAGGTGCCAATTAACCATCAAAGGAACTAACCAGTGTTCATTTCAGATGGCATATTTTAAAATATATGTCCTTTCAAACTTCATCTCATATTCATTTGCTTTATACTCTCAAAGTGTATATAAATTAGACCGTGTCTATGAAGTCACATTTACCTCTTGCCTCAGAGAGACATTTCTTCTGGAAAAATATGTTGTCCCTAAAGAATTGTTGCATTTATTTAAGAGAGCATGATATCTTTTTTCTCCAGAATTCTATGCTTAAAACACACTCTTTACTTTTTTTTTTTTTTTTTGAGACAAGGTCTCATTCTGTCACCCAGGCTGGGGTGCAGTGGTGCGATCTTGGCTCACTGCAGCCTTGACCTCCCAGGCTCAGGTGATTCTCCCACCTCGGCCTCCCTAGTAACTGGGATCACAAGCTTGCACCACCACACCCGGCTACTTTTTGTAGTTTTTTGTAGAGATGGGGTTTTGCCATATTGCCTAGGCTTGTCTTGAACTGTGCTCAAGTGATTCACCCGCCTAGGCCTCCCAAAGTGTTGAGATTATAGGCATGAGCTATTGAGCCTGGCCTAAGGATGAATAGTTGGGATTACCCTAAAGCTTCTGGGAATCTCTTAGGAATTTGACACATTAGAGTTCTAATTCCTGGAGCAGTACAGAGACTCTGGATTCATTCTGGGCTGGGAAAACAGTTTATAAGAGCCAGAAACATCCACAGCTGTATGTAGCCCCTCAAAATGAAGTCTGGGATAAAGAAGAAGAGGTCTTTAGGGAGATTTGGCTTTTTTTTTTTTTTTTAGACGGAGTCTTGCTCTGCCACCCAGGCTGGAGTGCAGTGGCCGGATCTCAGCTCACTGCAAGCTCCGCCTCCCGGGTTTACGCCATTCTCCTGCCTCAGCCTGCCGAGTAGCTCGGATTACAGGCGCCTGCCACCTCGCCCGGCTAGTTTTTTGTATTTTTTAGTAGAGACGGGGTTTCCCCATGTTAGCCAGGATGGTCTCGATCTCCTGACCTCGTGATCCACCCGTCTTGGCCTCCCAAAGTGCTGGGATTACAGGCTTGAGCCACCGAGCCCGGCTGAGATTTGGCTTTTTAAAAAATTATTTTTCAAGCTAATCCTGACCATTGATTGGGTTAAATTCAGATTGTCTGTACATACCTCAGGAGATTGAATGACTTCTGGGAGGACTACCTTTTAGTTTGGAAGATCTCAAAGTGCCCAGGGGCGTTCAGATATGTCTCCTCAGGAGGTCTGTGGGTTCTAAACTACACTGATGAAAAAAGGCAAAAACTTACTTGAAAGGCTTTGTAAAAAGGTCTTTGAAGTGTAGTCTTTAGACCGTGTATTTTAATCATAATATTTCTGCTTCCTTTTTGCCTGTCCTCTGCTTTCTTTTATGCTAAACAGACTTACGAGTAGAGGGTTTGTTTAGAGTACCAGGTAATAGTGTCCGACAGCAAATTTTAAGGGATGCTCTCAATAATGGAACTGACGTTGACTTGGAATCAGGGGAGTTTCACTCAAATGATGTTGCCACTTTGCTGAAGATGTTTCTAGGAGAGTTGCCGGAGCCTCTGCTGACACATAAACATTTCAACGCACACCTTAAAATCGCTGGTGAGTATAGGAAGTAAGAAGGAGATGTAAATACATTTCTTTAAATTTAGTAAAGTTCCTAGGAATTTTCTGTTGCTTGTGACCCACAGAAATACTTCTATTAATATTGGTTAAGACTTCGTGTTGTTGCTGGACTTCTCTGGGTACTCAAAGGTATTGGCTAGTTAAATTTAATTTTAATCGAATGGCTTTCCTGATAAATAAGCTTTGTATTGAGATAAGGAGCTGGTAGTAATATATGGTCTGAGTTTTATTTATTTTTGAATCTCTGATAGATTCTCGAGTAGTGTGTTGAATTATAGTTGGAAACAGGATCTCACTCTGTCACCTAGGCTGGAGTGCAGTGGTGCAACCTTGGCTCACTGCAGCATTGACTCCCAGGCTCAGGTGAGCCTGCCACCTCAGCCTCCTAGGTAGCTGGGACTATAGGCGTGCGGCATCACGCCTGGCAAATTTTTTGTATATTTTGTAGACACTGGGTTTCGCCATGTTGCCGAGGCTCAAACTCTTGGGCTCAAGCGATCTGCCCACCTTGGCCTCCTGAAGTGCTGGGATTATAGGCGTAAGCCACTGTGCCCAATCCGTTTTAGTTGCTTAATAAATGTATGCTTTTCATTGGATTGATTCATATATTTCAGAGGTTTACAGGTTCGGTATTTTTGCCTTGGTTTGGAGTTTTTGCTCAGTATTTCTATGCCTCAGTTGAGGACATCTCTACTCTTGAAAAAAATTTTTTTTTTTTTTTTGAGACAGAGCCTCGCTCTCTCACCAGGCTGGAGTGTAATGGTGCGATCTCAGCTCACTGCAACCTCCGCCTCCCGGGTTCAAGTGATTCTCCTGTTTCAGCCTCCCGAGTAGCTGGGACTACAGGTGCCCGCCACCACACCCAGCTAATTTTTGTATTTTTAGTAGAGATGGGATTTCACCATGTTGGCCAGGATGGTCTTGATATCTTGACCTTGTGATCTGCCCGCCTCAGCCTCCCAAAGTGCTGGCATTACAGGTGTGAGCTACCACGCCCAGCCAAGGAAATTTATTTTTTAAAAAAATTATTTGTTTTCTGAATAGAAACACATAGTTCAAAATTCAGATGATTCAAATAATATACAGTAAAAGCCTTCTCTCCTACACTTGTTCCCCAAGACCCAATTCTTCTCAGAAACAATCAGTGTTACTGATTAAAAAAATTTTTTTTTCTTTTAAAAAAAGAAAACCTGTTCCCCAGGCTGGTCTCAAACTCCTGGCTTCAAGTGATCCTCCCTCCTCAGTCTCCCGAAGTGCTAGGATTGCAGGCATGAGCTGCAACCCCCGGACCAGTGTTACTGATTTCTAAAGTATCCTTCCAGAGATATTTTGTGTATTCCCAAATATGTATATTCCTTTTCTCCTATTTTTATGTAACAGGTTATACACATGGTTCTGTGGTTTGCTTTTTTCACTTACTGTATCTTGAAGAATGTTCCATTTTCAGCTCATAGTTTCTTCATACTCCTTTCTACCCATGGGGCAGGGAATTCATTCTTAAATTGCATGTCTGTTATGCTGCTATGGGCTCTAAGTGTTCACAGCATCAATATCCATTACTGCAGTTGCTTAGTTTTCTGCCCCTGAGTATTTTTTCTGTTTCTTCTAATTATATGGAAAAGAAATATAAGGTTTTTTTCCTTTTTGAATAATTTTTACTACTTAAAGAAACAGGTTTTGGCCTGGCGCGGTGACTCACGCCTGTAATCTCAGCACTTTGGGAGGCCGAGGTGGGCAGATCATGAGGTCAGGAGATCGAGACCATCCTGGCTAACAT
>NW_012116444.1:920172-926585 GCF_000951035.1 Colobus angolensis palliatus
GGTGGGGTTTCGCCATGTTGCCCAGGCCAGTCTCGAACTCCTGGGCTCAAGCGATCTGCCCACATTGGCTTCCCAAAGTGCTGGGGTTACAGGCATGTGCCACTGCACCTGATTTGGATATGTGTTTATTTCTCTTAAGTATATACCTAGGAATTGAATTTCTTGGTCAAATGGTAACTCTCACTTTTTGAGGAACTGCCAAAATGTTTTCCAGGTGGTTATACCATTTTATATTCCCACCAGCAATATGGGAGGGTTTAATTCTCTCTACATCTTTGCCAACATTTTTGTCAATCTGTTTGCAGTTATAGCCATTGTAGTGGGTATAAGTAGTATGTCACTGTGGTTTTGATTTATAGTTTCTTGATGGCTAATGATACTGAGCATACAAAGCCTTATTGGCCACTTACATACTTTCTGAAGGAATGTCTATTCAAATCCTGTACACATTAAAAAAAATTTTGGCCGGGTGTGGTGGCTCACACCTGTAATCCCAGCACTTTGGGAGGCTGAGGCGGGCGGATCACAAGGTCAGGAGATCGAGACCATCCTGGCTAACACAGTGAAACCCCATGTCTACTAAAAATACAAAAAATTAGCTGGGCATGGTGGCGGGCGCCTGTAGTCCCAGCTACTCGGGAGGCTGAGGCAGGAGAATCGCTTGAACCCGGGAGGCAGAGGTTGCAGTGAGCTGAGAGTGTGTCACTGCACTCCAGCCTGAGTGACAGAGCAAGACTCCGTCTCAAACAAACAAACATACATTTTTTTGGTCTTTTTATTGTTGAATTGCATTGACATTATTTTGTTGTTATGTTTTGCTGTAATTTTGAATGGTGTTTCTGCCTGAATCTTTTTTCTCCCTTTCTTTGATGGAGTTGAGGGGAGGATAATGGTGAAAGCACTGATTTTTCTTGCTGATATTTTCTCCCTGCTTTGCAAATTCTCTTTTGTCCTCAAGATTTGATGCAGTTTGATGATAAAGGAAACAAGACCAATATACCAGACAAGGACCGGCAAATTGAGGCTCTCCAGTTGCTCTTCCTCATTCTCCCTCCTCCTAATCGTAATTTGCTGAAGTTATTGCTTGATCTCCTATACCAGACAGCAAAGAAACAAGACAAGAACAAGATGTCAGCCTATAATCTTGCCCTTATGTTTGCACCCCATGTCCTGTGGCCAAAAAATGTGAGTGTTGACGGGAAGAGTAAAGATTGCTTGGTTTTCTTGGGCTGGGCCTCATTCTATAGCTGTACGTTGGTGAGGTTATCTGGGGTCCAAGGTCTAGCCTTCAGCTTTATGAGGTTGGGAACTTACTTTATTAGTTCACTGAAGAGTCATCATACCTGAGAGGGCCAATTCCTGCTAACTTCACTTATAAATCAATCTCTGATAAACCTATATGGCATTGTATTGTATTAGTGGAAACTCTTAGTGGGAAATTGTAGCTACTGAATAAACTAGAATACTCATTTTGGCTGTTTAGTGTGGAATCCTTAACAGGAAAGGCTTCTTGGGAAATTAAATTAGCTTCTGAAGATCGAATGTTATAAAATTAGAATAGAGCTGTATGATCTTATGGGATAATGTCACCAAGCTTATGGATTTATAGATGAGATGAAACTTAGAGCAATCCTGCCTTGTCCTAACTTTTCTATTTCCTGTATATATAGTCTTCTTGGATAAAGCTGAACTTGCATCTTATTATGGAGACCATGGTCTTCTCAGTGACTTACATGAGAAATAAACTCATTCTCTCTCTCTCTTTTTTAATGCCTGAGGGATAAAAACACAGAGAAATAAATTCTCTGAAGTCTTTTTTTCTATTTTTTTGAGATAGGGTCTTATTCTGTCGCCCACGCTGGAGGGGAGTAACGCAATCACTGCTCACTGCAGCCTCATCTAAAGTCTTTTAAACAACTTGCTGACCTGGAGGTACATAGCTTATACTCCTGCCCACTTCTAATATGGTTTTACTACGTGATGGAGTTGTGAGCCAGGATAGGTGGGTTGGAAGCCAAACACCAGCGATGTTACCTATGTCTTTTACCTTTTTTTGAGACAGAGTCTTGCTCTGTTGCCCAGGCTGGAGTGCAGTGGTGTAACCTCAGCTTGCTGCAATCTCTGCCTCCTAGGTTCAAGCGATTCTCCTGCCTTAGCCTCCCAAGTAGGTGGGACTACAGGCGTGCGCCACCATGCCTGGTTAATACTTGTATTTTTCTATTTTTGGTAGAGACAGGCTTTTGCCATGTTGGCCAGGCTGGTATCGAACTACTGACCTCAGGTGATCCATCCGCTGCTGCCTCTTGAAGTTCTGGGATTATAGGCATGAGCCACCGCGCCTGGCCTTTTTTTTTTTTTTTTTTTTTTAAAGCAGCTGTCTACAAGCCGTTTTTTGTTTGTTTAGTCTTTTACCTTTTCTTTTCTTTTTTTTTTTTTTTTTTGAGACGGAGTCTCGCTCTGTCGCCGAGGCTGGAGTGCAGTGGCCGGATCTCAGCTCACTGCAAGCTCCGCCTCCCGGGTTCCCGCCATTCTCCTGCCTCAGCCTCCAGAGTAGCTGGGACTGCAGGCGCCCGCCACCTCGCCTGGCTAGTTTTTTTTTTTTTTTTAGTAGAGACGGGGTTTCACCGTGTTAGCCAGGATGGTCTCGATCTCCTGACCTCGTGATCCGCCTGTCTCGGCCTCCCAAAGTGCTGGGATTACAGGCTTAAGCCACCGCGCCCGGCCTCTCTATATATATATTTTTTTTTTGAGACGGAGTCTCGCTCTGTCGCCCAGGCTGGAGTGCAGTGGCCGGATCTCAGCTCACTGCAAGCTCCGCCTTCCGGGTTTACGCCATTCTCCTGGCTCAGCCTCCGGAGTAGCTGGGACTACAGGGGCCCGCCACTTCGCCTGGCTAGTTTTTTGTATTTTTTTAGTAGAGACGGGGTTTCACCGTGTTAGCCAGGATGGTCTCGATCTCCTCACCTCATGATCCGCCTGTCTCGGCCTCCCAAAGTGCTGGGATTACAGGCTTAAGCCACCGCGCCCGGCCTCTCATCAATGTTATAATGAAAAGATGTTGAAGAAAACAATGTTATTCGAGGACCTGCTGTATGTCGGTGCACTTAACGTCATAGTTTCCAAGAACCTATTGACACTTTAAGTGAGGATATACTGTAATAGCTTTACTACTTACCCCACAAGGCTGTTGGGAAGATAATAGAAATAGGTTATAGTAATTTATAAAAAATTTTTGAGATTATACGAAATGAGAAAAGGAAGGTAAAGGAGAGAGATTGTGGGAAACATTTTACTTAACAAATAACTAGTGAAAAAATACAAAGTTCTGGACCAGGAAGAGCTTCTGGGGGTGAGTAGGGGAGAAGAAGACACATTAACATTTGTCTATATTAAGGAGATCAAGACTCATAATGAAGGAATTTTAGAACTAGCTGACCAAGACTATAGAAAAGCAGTGAGTAAACTGTGGTTATAAAAAGAAGTGGTGGCTTACGCCTGTAATCACAGCACTTTGGGAGGCTGAGGTAGGAGGATTGCTTGAGGCCAGGAGGTTGAGACCAGCCTGGGCAGCACAGTGAGACCTCAAGACCTTGTCTCTACAAAAGGAAAAGACACATAAGCTGGGTGTGGTGGCACATGCCTATGCTCCTGCCTGCTTGGGAGGCTGAAGTGGAAGGATCGCTTGAACCAAGGAGTTTGCAGCTGCAGTGAGTTATGATTGCACCACTGTACTCCAACCTGGGTGCCAAAAGCGAGACCCTATCTCTAAAAAAATATTTAAAAGCAAACAGAGTAACAAAGTTACATGTTGAAAATGAGGGCTTTGGGATAGTAGAGTTACTGAAGTATTTAAAAAAGACAGGAGAAACAAAGGAAGGGAATCAATGACAATTTTACTGTGTTTTTAAGAAACAGATGTCACCTTTGGTATCAGTAGTGACCATTCTCTTTTGTCTTTGGAGAAACTCTAGTTTTCTAAAGAGGCAGTGGTGTCCTTGATGGCTGGAACAGATTCTGTTTTTTTTGCCCATTTTGAATCCTAGACTAGATTTTCTTTTTTCTTTTTCTTTTTTTTTGAGACGGATTCTGACTCTGTCACCCAGGTTGGAGTGCAGTGGTGCAGTCTTGGCTCACTGCAAGCTCCGCCTCCTGGGTCACGCCATTCTCCTGCCTCAGCCTCCCGAGTAGCTAGGATTACAGGCGCTCGCCACCAGGCCCGGGTAATTTTTTTTGTATTTTTTAGTAGAGACGGGGGTTTCACCGTATTAGCCAGGATGGTCTCGATCTCCTGACATCGTGATCCTCCAGCCTCGGCCTCCCAAAGTGCTGGGATTACAGGTGTGCGCCACTGTGCCCAGTCATCCTAGACTAGATTTTCTTTGCCAATTTTGCTTACATGTCTAATTTTCAAGCAGAATTAGGAAATGAAAATTGGTTTTCAAGGATTTCCTCATCACTTCAGGGACACATTGTTTTTCTAGATTATGTCATATCCTGCTGAACCAAAAAGTCTTTCCAGAATTTAACATTGTATTAGAGGCACCTAGGTTAGGGATAGAAACTTCATACATTTGAAGGAACAAGGTGGCCAGGCACGATGGCTCACGCCTGTAATCCCAGTACTTTGGGAGGCCAAGGCGGGCAGATCACGAGGTCAGGAGTTCAAGACCAGCCTGGCTAACATGGTGAAACCCCATCTCTACTAAAAATAGAAAAATTAACTGGGTGTAGTGGCGCATGCCTATAATCCCAGCTACTTGGGAGGCTGAGGCAGGAGAATCGCTTGAACCCAGGAGGCCGAGGTTGCACTGAGCTGAGACCGCGCCACTGCACTGCAGCCTGGCGACAGAGCAAGACTCCGTCTCAAAAAAAAAAAAAATAAAAAAGAAAGAACAAGCTTATTGGTAAATACTACTTTCCAGCTCTTAATGCCCATTGTTTGGTTTCTTTTCCTCTGAACAGGTCACTGCAAATGACCTTCAGGAGAATATCACAAAGTTAAACAGTGGGATGACTTTTATGATTAAACACTCCCAGAAACTTTTTAAGGTAGGTAAGGGATAGCATTTGGTTGGTAACAGGACAAAGGAAATGGAGCAAGGTGGGATCCTAAGTGGGGCTATAAAGATGACTAAATGAAAAAAAGGTCCTGAATGGGATTGCAAACCAGAATGGGCAGTGGCAAAACCCAGGGATAACAACCACTACGGTGGAAAGGAATAGGGATAGGAGGCTGAGTAGGGCTGGATCCTTTGGGTAACTGGCTCCACCCTCTGAGCCATTCTTCCTTTTTCGCAAAGGAAGCACATGTGGCAGCTGAGTGGTTTTATCCTGCCTGCTTACTGCAGTAGAGTTTTGGGGGTCTGCTAGTAGAATTGTGGGGGTCATTTTGTACTTTTTGGCCCTTTCAATCCAAACAGGCTGTGTTTCTGCTGACATAATTTTCCTAAGAACTTTGTAGGTCTTCTGTGGATTTCAATGGGATTCATTCCATTAGACAAAGGCCACATAAACAAATCTTTTGAAGAAAATATTTCCCTGCCTTGTTCACCTGCTGAGAAACCTAAGGGACAGAACCTTTAGGCTTCCTAAAGGCTTTCTGGTTTAAGTGAGAGGGTCTGTGAGGCACGCTTTTTACTCTCTTGAAAGGGCCCTTGGTATGACTGAATACTCTGACCTTTTGCTGTTTCTAAGGTTTTAGCAAAAGGTAGCACAGTCACATCCTTGACCTTTTCTTTAGTGTATACTTCCTTGATAGTGAATCTCTTAATTTTAGCATCTTTTTTTTTGAGACAATGTCTCCCTTTGTCGCCCAGGCTGGAGTGCAGTGATACAGTCTTGGCTCACTGCAGCTTCAACCTTCTGGGCTCAAGTGATCCTCCCACATCAGCCTCCCCAGTAGCTGGATCCACAGGCATGCACTGCCATGCCTGGCTGATATTTGTACTTTTTGTAGAGACAGGGTTTCAACATGTTGCCCAAGCTGGTCTTAAACTCCTGGGTTCAATCCTCCTGCCTCGGCCTCCCAAAGTGTTGGGATTACAGGCATGTGCCAATTTTAGCATCTTTTGCCATCTGGAGAGACTGAAAGTTTCCAAGATCATCCAGTTCTGGTTTCTTTTTTTTCTTGCAGTAAAATACTTATAAAATTTGCCATCTTAACCATTTTTAAGTGCACAGTTCTGTGGCATTAAGTACATTCATGCTGTGCAGCCATCATCACTGTCTATTTCCAGAACTCTTTTCATCTTACAAAATTGAAACTCTGTGCCCATTAAGCAGTAACTCTGCGTAACCCTCCTCCTACCCTTGGCAACCACCATTCTACTTTCCATCTCTATGAATTTGACTTCTCTAAGTACCTCATGTAAGTGGACTCATACAGTATTTGTCTTCTTTTTTTTTTTTTTTTT
>NW_012116444.1:926855-929168 GCF_000951035.1 Colobus angolensis palliatus
GATTACAGGCTTGAGCCACCGCGCCCGGCCAGTATTTGTCTTTCTATGACTGCCTTATTTACACTTAGCACAGTGTGTTCAAGGTTCATCCACACAGTAGCATGTGACAGGATTTCCTTCCTTTTTAAGGGTACATAGTATTCCACTGTGTTTATATACCACATTTTGCTTATCTGTTCATCAGTTGATGGACATCCCTTTATATTCCAGATATCATACTTTATCAGCTATGTGGACAGATAGTGTCTCCTATTCTGTGGGTTGCCTTTTTACTTTGTTGATAGTGTGTTTTGATGTGCAAATTTTAAAAAGTTTTATGAAGTCTAATTGGTCTATTTTTTCTCTTGTTGCCTGTCCCTTTGGTGTCATATCCAATAAATCACTGCCAAATCCATTGTCATGAAGTTTTTGCCTTATGTTTTCCTCTGAAAGTTTTTATAGTTTTAGGTCTTATATTTATGTCTTTGACCCATTTTGAGTTAATTTTTGTTTCTGGTGTTAGGTAAGGGTCCAACTTCATTCTTTTGCATGTGGTTATATGGTTTTCCCAGCACCATTTGTTGAAGAAACTGTCCTTTCTCCATTGGTCTTGGTCCTTTTATTGAAAAGCATTTGAATATATATGTAAGAGTTTATTTCTGGCTTTCTAGTCTATTCCATTAGTCTGCTTATCTGACTTTATACTAGTACCATGGTGGTGTGATTAGTAAATGTTGTAAAGGTGTTGTAGTAAATTCTGAAATCAGGAAGCTTGAATCCTCCAGGTTGGTTCTTCATTTTTGACATTGTTTTGGCTGTTCAAGATGCCTTGAGACTCCATATTAATTTTAGGATGGATTTTCTGTCTTTGCTGCAAAAAACGTCATTGGTATTTTGATGTTTCTAAGGTTGATAGGGATTGTATTGAATCTGTAGATTGCCTTGAGTAGTATTGACATCTTAGCAGTCCTTATCCAATAATATGAACATGGGATATCTTTCCATTTACTTAGTTTTCTCTAATTCCTTTCAGCAGTATTTTATAGTTTTCATTATACAGTAGTTCCCCCTTATCCATGGGAGATATGTTCCAAAGCCCCGAGTACATGCCTGAAACTGTGGCTAGTACCAAACCCTATATGTATACTATACACGAATTTCTTTTCTTTTTTTTTTTGAGACGGAGTCTCGCTCTGTCGCCCAGGCTGGAGTGCAGTGGCGCAATCTCAGCTCACTGCAAGTTCCACCTCCCGGGTTCATGCTATTCTCCTGCCTCAGCCTCTGGAGTAGCTGGGACTACAGGCGCCCGCCACCATGCTCGGCTAATTTTTTTGTATTTTTAGTAGAGATAGGGTTTCATCATGTTAACCAGGATGGTCTCGATCTCCTGACCTCGTGATTGCCCGCCTCAGCCTCCCAAAGTGCTGGGATTACAGGCGTGAGCCACTGCGCCCGACCAGAAGATTTATTCTTATAGTGGATCTTAGCAACCTCAGCATATGACTTTTTGGTAAACTTTTTATTGACCCATAATATTTGTATATATTTATGGGGTACATGTGATATTTTGTTACTTGGATTGAACGTGCAGTGATCAAGTCAGGGTATATAGAGTATCCATTACATTGAATCGTTGTCATTTCTATGTGTTGGGAACATTTCAGGTCCCCTCTTCTAGT
The DNA here is from genome assembly GCF_000951035.1 of Colobus angolensis palliatus. Classification (NCBI taxonomy): domain Eukaryota; kingdom Metazoa; phylum Chordata; class Mammalia; order Primates; family Cercopithecidae; genus Colobus; species Colobus angolensis. The sequence continues at coordinate 928,514 of NW_012116444.1, forward strand.
TATTTTGAAATATACCATACGATGTTGTTAACTACAGTCATCCTGCTTTGCTATTAAGTGTTAGAACGTATTTCTTCTGTCTCACTACGTGTTTGTACCTATTGACCAACCGCTCTTTACCCTCACCCCAACACCTATCCCAGCATCTGGTAACTATTATTCTACTCCCTACCTCCATGAGATGAATTTTTTTTTTTCTTCTCTTTTCTTTTTTTCTCTCACCATGAGATGCACTTTCTTTTTTGAGATGGAGTTTTCACTCTTGTTACCCAGGCTGAAGTGCAGTGGTGCAATCTCAGCTCACTGCAGCCTCTGTCTCCTGGGTTCAAGCGATTCTCCTGCCTCAGCCTCTTGAGTAGCTGGGATTACAGGCACGCACCACTACACTGGACTAATTTTTGGTAGAGACAGAGTTTCACCATATTGGCCAGGGTGGTCTCTAACTCCTGACTGCCTGCCTTGGCCTCCCAAAGTGCTGGGATTACAGGCGTGAACCACTGTGGCTGACCTGAGATCCATTTTTTAGCTCCCACATATGAGTGAGAATGTGTGATAATCTGTCTTTCTGTGCCTGATTTATTTCACTTAACCTAAGAACCTCCAGTTCCATCCCTGTTGCTGCAAATGACAGGATTTCATTCTTTTTTTTTTTTTT
>NW_012116444.1:934976-935657 GCF_000951035.1 Colobus angolensis palliatus
TCCTCAATTCCTCACTTCCCTCCCCTTCCCTTCCCCTTCCTCATCCCCTTCCCCTCCCCTTTGCCTACCCTTTCCCTTCCCCTTCCCCTTCCCCTTCCCTTCCCCTTCACCTTCCCTCCCCTTCCCCTTCCTTGTCTCCTTCCCCATCCCCTTCCCCTTTCCCTTCCTTCCTTCTTTATTTTCTTTCTTTTGACAGGGTCTCACTCTGCCCCCTAGGCTGGAGTGCAGTAGTGTTATCTGCTCACTGCAGCTTCGACCTCCCAGGCTCAAGCGATCCTCCCACCTCAGCTTCCCAAGTAGCTGGGACGGGTGCATGCCACCATGCCTGGCTAATTTTTCTATTATTTGTAGTGACAGGGTATACCATGTTGCCCAGGCTGGTGTTGAACTCCTGGGCTCAAGCATTTCTCCTGCCTTGGCCTCCAAAAGTGCTGGGATTACAGGCATGGGCCACTGCGCTTGGCCTTCTTTCTTTTTTTTAAATGAAGTTTACAGAATAGATGTCGTGGGTCCTTATATATTCTTGTTTGGAGAAAATTTCTGTTGGTCTTAAGCTCTGTTTTATAGTTTTTCAATTTAGAAATTAAACTGGCCGGGCATGGTGGCTCACGCCTATAATCCCAGCACTTTGGGAGGCCGAGGCAGGTGGATCACCTGAGGTCAGGAGTTCAAGACCAGCCT
>NW_012116444.1:940017-940654 GCF_000951035.1 Colobus angolensis palliatus
AAAAAAAAAAAAAAAAAAGTCAAAACCACATTAAAAGATGTACTTAGAGAAATCTCAATCCTTTCTAATTATTTTCATTGTTTTCTGGGTTATCTTCTTAGTGTTTCTTTTTATAAAAACAAGTAAATGTATATTTGTGTGTATATTGCTGTTTCCCATTTTTTTCTTACACAAATGTACATATACTTACTTTTCTCACTCAACAGTAAATCCTAGAAATCCTTCCATATCAATTCATTAAGTGTTTCTTCCTTCCCTCTGTCCTTTCTTTTTCTCTCTCTCCTTTCCTTTCCTTTCTTTCTTTCCCTCTGTTCCTTCCTTTCTTTCCCTCCCTGCCTCCTCTCCCTTCCTTTCTTCATAGTACTGTATTGTATGGATGTATGAAAGTTGATTCAATCAGTTCTCTGTTAAAGAACATTTGGGTTGTATCCAATGTTTTGATTAATCTTGTACAAGTGTGTTTTGCATTTCTGGAGTTACATACTCAGGATATGTTACCAGAAGTGAGGTTTCTGGGTGAAAGGGCAAATGCAAATGTAATTTTATTAGATGCTATGTACCCAGTTTTCCTCTATGGTAGTTGTATTATTTTGTACATCTACTAAGACAGTATCAGGGTAGTTGTCACAGGATTCTA
>NW_012116444.1:941199-987865 GCF_000951035.1 Colobus angolensis palliatus
TGAGACAGAGTTTTGCTCTTGTTGCCCAGGTTGGAGTGCAATGGTGAGATCTTGGCTCACTGCAACCTCTTGTCTCCTGGGTTCAAGCAATTCTCCTGCCTCAGCCTCCTGAATAGCTGCGATTACAGGCATATGCCACCACGCTCAGCTAATTTTGTATTTTTAGTAGAGACAGGGTTTCACCATGTTGGTCAGGCTGGTCTCAAACTCCTGACCTCAGGTGATCCGCCCGTCTCGGCCTCCCATAGTGCTGGGATTACAGGCATGAACCACCGTGCTTGGCCATTTTTTAGTAATTTTTTGTAGAGACGGGGGTCTCCCTGTGTTGCCCAGGCTGGTCTCAAACTCCTGGGGTGAAGTGATCCTCCTGCTTCTGCCTCCCAAAGTGCTGAGATTACAGATGTTAAATGATATTTTCTACACTGTGATTTTAAAATGTGATCTGGAGACCACTTGTAATTTGTAAGGATTTGAGGGGGTGGTTTTTGTCAGATAGAGACATTCCTACAAATGTCTATATTTTTGTCTTTGGCTTAGTTGAATATATACATGCCATGTTTGATTTTTAAAGTGGCAACAACTACATTGGTGTCTTCTCACAGTTTTTCCATCAGATTTGTTGAGGTATCTATTTGGTGGCAAGATAAAGGAAGCTATAGAGGGGCTATGAATTTTGAGGATCTTTGGCACTTCTAAAGTAATCCGCTGGTCACATGATTTTGAGAACCACTGTCCTTGTGGCCTGAGAGAATGTTATATCCTAGTAATCACTGGGTTTTGATTTTCTTTTATGTCCTGCCCAGGCTCCTGCTTACATTCGGGAATGTGCCAGATTGCACTATTTGGGATCCAGAACTCAGGCATCAAAGGTAAGAATAGGAATCTGCTCTTAACCCAAACAAGGAGAACGTTAAGATTGGTGGAGTTTTAAAACAAAGTATGAAGTCAAAGTAAAAGCTTGGAAAATAAGTTTTTAGTATTATAGCTCAAAATTACTTAGTCATTTTGCCATAATGGAGAAGACTAAGAAGTAAGTTATGTATTAGAATACAAATGCTCCACATGTGAGGTGTGGTAGCTCAGGCCTGTAATCCCAGTGACTCTGGAGGCTGAGATGGGAGAATTCAAGTCTACAGTGAGCTGATTGTGCCACTGCACTCCAACCTGGGTAACACAGTGAGACCCTGTTTCTTGAAAAAGAGTCCCCCCCCCACACTATTTTTATTTGCTTTCAGAGACTCTCCACTGATAGATGGTGTCCTCTGTGTAAGACTGATGACACAGACCCTGTGTTTCAAGGTTTTTCATAAAGTCCTTCTGATATAAATAATGTGTGAATAGCAAATGTGTTAAATATTTTATAGGAATGAAAGGACAATTTTATCAATTTTATGTAATTCCTATTTTAGGTTCATTGGTATGGTAAAACTCTATCAAATGGCTAAAAGACTTGAGACTGTATGAGCTTAGATAGATAGGGAAATGTATAATGCTTATTCACAAGATTAGATATGATAATGATTTTTTTTTTTTTTTTGAGACAGGGTTTCACTCTGTCAGGTAAGCTGGAGTACAGTGGCACGATCTCGGCTCCCTGGTCCTCTCACGTCAACCTCCTGAGTAGCTGGGACTATAGGCATGCACCACCATGCCACTCATTTTTGTATTTTTGGTAGAGACAGGGTTTCACCATGTTGCCCAGGTCTCAAACTCCTGGGCTCAAGTGGTCCGGCTGCCTCAGCCTCCCAAAGTGCTGGGATTACAGGCGTGATCCACTGCATCCAACCTAGATATGATTATTGAGTTTTAAAAGTAAGACGTTGTGGCTGGGTGTGGTGACTCATGCCTGTAATCCTAGCACTTTCAGAGGCTGAGGCAGGCGGATCACTTGAGATCAGGAGTTTGAGACCAGCTTGGGTAACATGGCCAAACCCCGTCTCTACCAAAAATGCAAAAAATTAGCCAGGTGTGGTGGCACGCACCTGTAGTCTCAGCTACTTGGGAGGCTGAGGTGGGCGGATCACTTGAGCCCAGGAGGCGGAGGTTGCAGTAAGCCAAGATGGTGACACTGTACTCCAGTCTGGGTGACAGAGTGAGACCCGATCTCAAAAAAATAAAAAAAGTGAGAAGTTAGACACTTGACCTTTATGTGCCTGCTTGGGTCTCTTCCAAGCATACTTTCCTTTCTTTCCTGTTCTAAGCCTTTTAAAATAAACTTGCACTCCTGCTTTGAAAAAAAAAAAAAAGTCAGAAGTTAAAAACTTTACAAGCACTTTTTGAGTACTTAAAGTTTTCAAGTTCTATTCATCCTGTCATGGTTAGAAACTTAAGTTGTCCACTTGTGCTATTTTTTCTGCTCCTATTTGTTTCTCCCTCTTATTCAGCAAATATTCAGTGTTACCAGGAAAATCGTTTGTATTTGGTTTCAACTAGTTTAAATGGAGTGTGGTTTTTTGTTAGAGAACTGTTTTTGTTCCTCTAGCACTGCTGTCTAGTTGTCATATTAAGTTGCCATGTGTGGGAATGAGTATCAGCCAAGAGTCAGAGCCCTTGGGCTCCCAGGTGGGTCTGTCACTTTAGTATCCAGATGACTTTAAACTTACAGTTTAACCTCAGTTTTTTTCCTCTGTCAGATGGGAATCATGATACTTTCCATGCTTACCTTGTTGAATTGCTGAATAAATTAATGAAATTAAAAGATGCTTTAAAAACTGGACTCTTATACAAATACAACTCTTGGTGGCAGTATTCTAAATGCACTTAGGTTCTCTGGGCAGGTCATGGGAGTGGGCTATTAATATAACCATATTAGGCCGGGTGCGGTGGCTCAAGCCTGTAATCCCAGCACTTTGGGAGGCCGAGACGGGCGGATCACGAGGTCAGGAGATCAAGACCATCCTGGCTAACACGGTGAAACCCCGTCTCTACTAAAAAAAAATACAAAAAACTAGCCAGGCGAGGTGGCGGGCGCTTGTAGTCCCAGCTATTCGGGAGGCTGAGGAAGGAGAATGGCGTAAACCCGGGAGGCAGAGCTTGCAGTGAGCTGAGATCCGGCCACTGCACTCCAGCCTAGGCGACAGAGCGAGACTCCGTCTCAAAAAAAAAAAAAAAAAAATATATATATATATATATAACCATATTAATAGGTTCCTTGTTATCTGATAATAGTGTTAAGATTTTTCTTGTTCCTGGACATAGGAGTATACCATGTCACCACTCTCCCTTTTTTTTGTTCCAGATTTTTGTAAGAACCCCAAAACAAACGTGGCAGGATATATTAATTTACTCTTCTTTTAAATTTTCCTTAGGATGACCTTGACCTGATAGCTTCATGTCATACTAAGTCCTTTCAGCTGGCAAAGTCTCAGAAACGTAACCGGATAGATTCCTGCCCTCACCAGGAGGAGACCCAGCAGCATACAGAAGAGGCACTGAGAGAGCTGTTTCAACACGTTCACAATATGCCAGAGTCAGCAAAGAAGAAACAACTTATTAGACAGGTGCCTAAAGGCAGGGAAGTCGCGATGGGGCTTTAGGAGTGTAATCGTGGTTGTAGAATCAGTAGGTCATATTGTTAAGAATCTCATTTAATTTTTGGCTCAGCCAAGAAAGCAGGCTTGTCTGTGGAATCTCCACGGCGATCTCTGTGCCACTGCTCTGCTAGAGAAAGGAGTGGAGGCTCTTGATTTCTACAGGAGTGGAGGCTCTTGATTTCACCATGTTGGCCAGGATGGTCTCAATCTCCTGACCTCGTGATCCCCCCACGTTGGCCTCCCAAAGTGTTGGGATTACAGTCGTGAGACACCGTGCCTGGCCCACTCCCTTTTTATTTATAGTCATGTGTCACTTGATGATTGGGATGTGTTCTAGGAAATGTGTTTTTAGGTGATTTCATTGTTGTGTGAACATCACAGAGTGTACTTGCATAAACCTACATGGCGTAGCTTACTACACACCTAGGCTGTATGGTGTAGCCTGTTGTTTCTGGGCTACAAACATGTACAGGATGTTACTGTATTGAGTACTGTAGGCATTTGTGACAATGGTAAGTATTTGTGTATCTAAACATCGGAAAGTTACGGTAAAAATACAGTATAAAAGATAAAAAATAGTATACCTGTATTGGGCAGTTACCATGAATGGAGCTTGCAGGACTGGAAGTTGTTCTAGGTGTGTCAGTGAGTGAGTGGTGAGTGAATGTGAAGACCTAGAACATTGCTGTACACGACTGTAGGCTTTATAGTCACTGTACACTTAGGCTAGACTAAACATAACATTTTTTTCTTCAATAATTAATTACCTTAGCTTACTGTAACTTTTTTGCTTTACATACTTAAAACTTTTTTAACTTTCTGACTCTTGTAATAACACTTAGCTTAAAACATAAAAACACTATGCATCTGTACAAAATATTTTCTTTATATCTTTATAAGCTTTATTTTAAAAACTTTTAATTTTTTTTGTAAATTTTAAAACTTTTTAATTAAAAATTAAGACACAACCTGGGCGTGGTGACTCACTCCTGTAATCCCAGCACTTTGGGAGGCCAAAGTGGGAGGATTGCTTTAGGCCAGGAGTTCGAGACCACCCTGGGCAGCATTGACCTTGTATCCACAAAATATAAAACAAAGTGAACTGGGCTTGTGAGTGTGTGCCTGTAGTCCTGCTACTCAGGAGGTCTCAGCCTCAGCAGGAAGAATCACTTGAGCCCAGGAGTTTGAGGCTGCAGTGAGCTGTGATCCTTCCCACTGCACTCCAGCCTGGGCAACAGAGCGAGACCCCGTCTCTAAAAGATAAAAAAAACCCAAAACTGAAGACACAAATATACACATTAACCTAGGCCTACACAGGATCATTAATATCACCGTCTTCTGCCTCTACATCTTATTCCACTAGAAGGTCTTCAGAGGCAGTGACACTCGTGGAGCGGTCATCTCCTATGATAACAATGCCTTCTTCTAGAATACCTCCCGAAAGACCTGCCTGAGGCTGTTTTATAGTTATCTTTAAAAAAAAAATAAGTAGGAGTGCACTCTAAAATAATGGTAAAAAGTATAAATAATGATAAAAGTATAGTATAGTAAATACATAAACCAGTAACATTTGTTATCGTTTTTTTTTTGGAGATGGAGTCTCGCTCTGTCACCCAGGCTGGAGTGCAGTGGCGTGAACTTGGCTCACTGCAACCTCTGCCTCCCGGGTTCAAGCGATTCTCCTGCCTCAGCCTCCCGAGTAGCTGGGATTACAGGCGCCTGCCACCACGCCTGGCTAATTTTTGTATTTTTAGTAGAGATAAGGTTTCACCCTGCTGGCCAAGCTGGTCTTGAACTTCTGGTCTCAAGTGACCCACCTGTCTCGGCCTCCTAAAGTGTTGAGATTACAGGTGTGAGCTGCCGTGTCTAGCCCATTTATTATCATTATCAAGAATTACGTACTATATATAATGGTATGCACTAGACTTTTATACAGCTAGCCGTACAGTAGGTTTGTTTATTCAGGCATCACTGCAGTCATTTGAGTAACACATTGTGCTGTGATGTTAGGATGGCAGTGATGTCATTAGGTGATAGGAATTTTTCACCTCCATTATAATCTGATGGGACCGCTGTCATATGTGTGGTCTGTCATTGACCAAAATGTCATTATGCGGTACATTATTGTATTTGAAACTTATTTGTGGAAGAAACTATATTGTTTTCCATAGACTGAGTTTTTTTTTTTTCTTTTGAGACAAGGTCTAGCTATGTTGCCTAGGCTGGAATGACGTGATCTCAGCTCACTGCAACCTCTGCCTCCTGGGTTCAAGCCGTCCTCCCACTTCAGCCTCCTGAGTAGCCAGGACTACAGGCGTGTGCCACCATGCCTGGCTAATTTTTGTATTTTTTGTAGAGACGGAGTTTCGCCATGTTGCCTAGGCCTGTCATAAACTCTTGAGCTCAAGTGATCTGCTGGCTTTGGCCTCCCAAAGTGCTGAGATTACAAGCATGAGCCACTGTGCTTGGCCTATAGTCTGGATTTTAATGATTGCATTCCTGTGATGTTATTCAACATGTTTCACAGTCCTCTGTTCATGCTATAAATTGGTAGTTAGATCTATTTCTAGAGGTTTGATCTGATTGTAATTCAGTTTTTCAGGCTAAGAACCCTTTATGTGTGGTGTATACTTTTTTTTTTTTTTTCTGAGTCTGTTGCCTAGGCTGGAGTGCAGTGGCACGATCATGGCTCACTGCAACCTCAACCTCCCTGGGCTCAGGTGATCATGATCCTCCCACTGCAGCCTCCTGAGTAGCTGAGACTACAGATGTATGCCACCATGCCTGGCTAATTTTTGTATTTTTAGTGGCGTGTACTTTTTAATATTCATTTTAAAAAGGCTCTGGATACACCTTGCTAAATACGCTCCCAGAACATTTTGCCAGGTAACACTTCCCCGAGTTGGATATGAGAGAATTTACCTTACTGTACCCTTGCCAACATCAGGAACGATGCATTTTTACTTGTCCCAATTTATTCAGGAGGGATACTTACTAGCTAAGCTCTTTAGATGTGGCTGATTTTTCTGCTTGCCAAGATAATTAACTTTGAGAACCTCTTGGTAGTTTTATGTAAAAGTAATTTTTAACCTCCAGAACTTGAACTGATAAAATTTCCAAATTTTTACAATTCCGAAATTTTAAAAGTATAGTTAGAAAAGGCAGAAGAGGCTGGGTGTGGTGGCCCACGCCCGTAATCCTAGCACTTTGGGAGGCCGAGGTGGGCGGATCACCTGAGGTCAGGAGTTCAAGATCAGCCTGGCCAACACAATGAAACCCCATCTCTACTAAAAATAGAAAAAATTAGCTGAGTGTGGTGGTGCACGCCTGTAATCCCAGCTATTCGTGAGGCTGAGGCATGAGAATTGCTTGAACCTGGGAGGCGGAGGTTGCAGTGAGCCGCAATTGTGCCACTGCACTCCAGCCTGGGCAATTGTGTGAGACTCTTGTCTCCAACAACAACAACCAGAAAAGGCAGAAGAGTAGAAGAGTTAAATGCTATATTATTATTACTTTTTAAGTGGGAAATGAATGGCTAATCAAAGCATTGAATAAGATTATTCAATGCATTGGGTCTTCTCGTTTTCCATTTTAGGTACCTCCAGAGAGCTGATGTTGATAGCATTGACAAGTCTGCATTCTGATGTATTCCCTCTGACGATATTGTTGGCCGGCAGTCATGATAGATGTCCATTTAAAGAGTTTTAGTAACTTAAAAAATTTCTGTATGCAATTTATGTTAAATTAGGAACTGTTTTAGATTGTGCCAATAACTCTGTGGTTCCAAGATGCTTTGTTGCAAAAAAGTCTTGGTTAGCAGCTGAGGATCGTGGGTAAGTTTCATAAACTCTCCAAGTCTCAGTTTTTTTGTCTGTAAAATAGGCACAGTAATTGTACATTCAAGGAATGTGGCGTGCAGAGCCCCTCAGAGCAACTGAATCCAATACTTTTGGCATCATCCTTTCTGACTTTGTGATTTGCTTGTTGACCTCCTAATCCATCTATGCACAGACTCAGTTTTTCCTGGACTTTTATTTACATTTAGCTATTAGTTGTCACAGAATGCTGTGTCTTGATGGGAAAATATTTATAAAATGTTCTCTATGTTTTCTTTTAGTTTAATAAGCAGTCATTGACCCAGACACCAGGGCGAGAACCTTCTACTTCCCAGGTACCAAAGAGGGCTCGTTCACGCTCCTTCAGTGGGCTTATTAAGGTAGGTATGCTGGGCTGTCATTTTCAGCATTGATTTTTAGGAAATGTAACAATGTGATTTTTCGTATGCATAAAAAGTTTTCTTCTGTTTTTGGGGACCCTATAAAGGGCTAATTTATAAGGGGGTAAAGACAAAATGTTGAAAAGCTTTTATATTGCAAAGCGCTTTGCCGTGTTTCACATCAGAGAAGGAGCTCTGTGAAGTGAGGAGTACTAGAAGTAAGGGTCCTTCCTTTTCTTCTGGGGCTGAGGACAGAGTCTGCACTCCTGAGCAGTGTAAGCGGCCTCTTTTGTTTTCTGACCTGCTTCAAGTTACACACTTTTTTATGCAATTTGGTAAACTTGTGGAGAAGTGAGGAAGTTGTGACAGACTAGGGAAACTGTTAGAAAACTGAATTTTCTAATAGACTAGTGAGTTTTGATACCCCAGATTTTTGTGAGCTTAATATTTTTAACAGTTGTACTTTCTTCCATGTATCAAATTCAGTAAAAATCTTGTTTTTAAAACAAATACAAAATATGCTTCCATGTTATTGCTGCTGTCACGGTGTTTGCAGATTAAATTTACAAGTCTTCAGACTATCGGAACTTGTAGTGAAGGAATATTGCCTTCAGGTGGCAGTAGATAACTTGATCATGGGGTTCAAATTTCCATGCATGAACTAAGGCAAGGTTTCGGTTAACTTGGAGAGAGATTAGTACCATACACTGCTTTTCTTTTCTACTTTTCTTTTTTTTGTTTTTTGGATTTTCTTTTCTACTTTTCTTTTTTTTGTTTTTTGGAAGAGATTGCTGCCCCCAAAGCAATGTGTATCCTTTTTTTTATTTTTTTTATTTTTAGTTCTGGATACATGTGCAGGATTGCAAGTTTGTTATATAGGTAAATGTGTGCCATGGTGGTTTACTGCACCTGTCAACCCATCACCTAGGTATGAAGCCCAGCATGCATTAGCAGCTATTTTTATTTTTAAAAATTTTTTTGAGACAGAGTCTCACTGTTGTCGCCCAGGCTGGAGTGCAATGACACGGTCTTGGCTCACTGCAACCTTCCCCTCTTGGGTTCAAGTGATTCTCCTGCCTCAGCTTCCCAAGTAGCTGGGATTACAGGTGCCTGCCACCATACCCGGCTAATTTTTGTCTTTTTAATAGAGAGGGGGTTTCACCATGTTGGCCAGGCTGGTCTGGAACTCCTGACCTCAGGTGATTTGCCCACTTCAGCCTCCCAAATTGCTGGGATTACAGGCATAAGCCATTGCTTCTGGCCAGCTATTTTTCTTAATACTCTCTCTCCCCCAACTCCACCCCCCCAACAGGCCCCAGTGTGTGTTGTTCCCCTCCCTGTGTCCATATGTTCTCATTGTTTAGCTCCACTTTTTTTTTTTTTTTTTTAAGGTGGAACCTCTCTCTGTCACCCAGGCTGGAGTGCAGTGGCTTGATCTCGGCTCACTGCAGCCTCCGCCTCCTGGTTTCAAGCCATTTTCCTGCCTCAGCCTCCCAAGTAGCTGGGACTACAGGCATGTACCACCATGACTGACTCATTTTTGTATTTTTAGTAGAGATGGGGTTTCATCATGTTGGCCAGGCAGGTCTCAAACTCCTGACCTCAAGTGATCCACCCACCTCGGCCTTCCAAAGTGCTGGGATTATAGGCATGAGCCACCGCACCCGGCCAACTCCTACTCATAAGTGAGAACATGTGGTGTTTGGTTTTTTGTTCCTGTGTTAGTTTGCTGAGGATAATGACTTCATTTTATTTTGATTTTTTGGTGTTTTGCCCTGCTTTTCTTTTAAAAATTGTTATTAAGATCTATAATTCCAGCCACATACGGAGCTCTTTGCTTAAAATTTAAAATTTTTGCCCTAAAAATAAATAACTTGTAATATTTATTTTTTTATTTTTGAGACAGGGTCTTGCTCTGTTGCCCAGGCTGAAGTACAAGTGGCACTATCATGGCTTATTGCAGCCTTGATCTCCTGGGCACTCAGCTATCCTCCTTCTTCAGCCTCCCAAGTAGCTGGGACCACAAGTGCATGCCATCAGGCCTGGCTGATTTTTAAATGTTTGTAGAGGTGGGGTCTTGCTGTGTTGCTGGTCTTTTTTTTTTTCGAGACAGAGTCTCTCTCTGTGTCTCAGGCTGGCGTGCAGTGGTGTGATCTCAGCTCACTGCAACCTCCACCTCTGGGGTTCAAGTGATTCTTCCACCTCAGCCTCCCGAGTAGCTGGGATTATAGGCGCCCACTACCATGCCTGGCTAATTTTTTGTATTTTTAGTAGAGACGGGGTTTCACCATGTTGGCCAGCCTGGTCTTGAACTCCTGGCCTCAGGTAATCTGCCCGCTTCGGCCTCCCAAAGTGCTGGGATTATAGGCGTGAGTCACCATGCACAGCCTGTGTTGCTGATCTTGAATTTCTGGGCTCAAGCGATCCTCCTGCTTTGGCCCCCTAAAGTGCTGAGATTACAGATGTGAGCCGCTGTGTCTGTAATTTTTTTTTTTTTTTAAGGTATAGCTGTTAGCATTTACAGATTCATCTTACTGTAATTTTGGTCCTAGTTATAATTTATAGATATCTAGAATTCACTCTCAATCCTGACCTGGGGCCAGTAGCTTCTAGGACAATTAGGCTTAGTTGACATCAAAATTTCCTTTGCCATCTACAGAGTAAAAAGGCAACCCCTGGATTGGGAGAAAATATTTGCAAATCATATATATGTTTAGGGGTTAATATCCGTAATAATCTAAAGAACTCCTGTAACTCAACACAGCAAAAACAACCTCATTAAAAAGTGGGCAAAGGCTGGGCGGATCATGAGGTCAGGAGATTAAGACCATTCTGGCTAACATGGTGAAACTCCATCTCTACTAAAAATACAAAAAATTAGCCGGGCATGTTGGCACGTGCCTATAGTCCCAGCTGCTCTGGAGGCTGAGGCAGGAGAATCGTTTAAACCCAGGAGGCGGAGGTTGCAGTAAGCCGAGATTGCGCCACTGCACTCCTGCCTGGGTGACAGAGCAAGACTTCGTCTCCCAAAAAAAAAAAACAAACAAACAAAAAAAGGAATTAAATAGACATTTCTCCAGAGAAGATGTACAGATGGCCAAGAAGCACATGAAAAGATGTTCAACGTTACTAATCATTAGGGAAATGTAAATCAAAACCACAAGTAGATACCACTTCACACCCCCTAGGATGGCTATTATTAAAAAAAACCAAAAAAACCAAAATAACAAATGTTGATGAGGATGTGGAGAAATTGGAATCCCTGTGCACTGTTGATAGGAATGTAAAATGGAGCAGCTACTGTGGAAAACAGTAATGCAGTTCCTAAAAAATTTAAAGAGAATGACCTTATCATCCAGCAATGCTACTCCCGGTATATACCCAAAAGAATTGAAAGCAGGGTCTTGAGGCAATATTCGTACACCCGTCTTCATAGCAGCATTATTCACAATAGCCAAAAGGGAGAAGCAACCCAGATGTCTATTGACTGATGAATGGATAACAAAACTTAGATATACAGATAATGGAACATTATTTGTCCTTAAAAAGGAAGGAAATTCTGACATATTCTACAATATGCATGAATCTTGAAGACATTATGCTAAGAGAAATAATCCAGTCATAAAAGGAAAAATACTGTATGATTCCACTGAGGTACCTATGAGTCAGGTTCGTAGAGGCAGAAAGTAGAGAAGGTGGTTGGTTGTCAGGGGAGCTAAGAGTATGAGGAGAATGGGGGGAGATATTTAATGGGTACAGTATTTCTGTTTGGGAGGATGAGAAAGTTCTGAAGATGGATGATGGTGATGATTGCACAACACTATGAAGATACTTAATACCACTGAACTGTATACTTAAACATGGTTAAAATAGGGGCTGGGCGCGGTAGCTCACACCTGTAGTCCCAGCACTTTGGGAGGCCAAGGCGGGTGTATCACAACGTCAGGAGATCGAGACCATCTGGCTAACACGGTGAAACCCCATCTCTACTAAAAATATAAAAAATTAGCCGGGCATGGTGGCAGGCGCCTGTAGTCCCAGCTACTCGGGAGGCTGAGACAGGAGAGTGTCGTGAACCTGGGAGTCAGAGCTTGCAGTGAGCCAAGATCGTGCCACTGCACTCCAGCATGGGTGACAGAGCGAGACTCAGTCTCAAAAAAAAAAGGTTAAAATAGTACATTTTATGTTGTGTTTCTTTTATCCCATTAAAAAAAAAATCTCTTAGCTAGAATCCTAAAAGTGCATTTACCTGCTTATTCAGGGCTAGTAAAATGAACATCCTCAGTTTATTCTCATTTTTTTCTTCTCATTTGGAAGAATCTATCATTCCCTCTTACTTCCCTGTAATAGAGATGATTGATAATCAGAAAAGTTATAGTCAGATAAATGTTTCTCTATGTATTAGTCTTTTTTTTTTTTTTTTTTTTTTGTGAGACAGAGTCTCACTGTGTTGCACAGGCTGGAGTGCAGTAGCATGATCTCAGCTCACTGCAACTTCCGCTTCCTGGGTTCAAGTGATTCTCATGCCTCGGCCTCCCGAGTAGCTGGTATTACAGGCATGCACCACTATGCCCAATTAATTTTTGTATTTTTAGTAGAGACAGTATTTCACCATGTTGGCCAGGCTGGTCTTGAACTCCTGGTCTCAAGTGATTCACCCGCCTCAGCCTCCTAAAGTGCTGAGATTACAGGCATCAGCCACCGCTCCTGGCCTAAAATATTATTTTTAATTTGTGTTTTCCCTCAGCCTTATCAAGGTATAGTTGACCATCTAGCCTGTCTCGATCCCTTTTTTGGCTAGAGTTTTTTCCTCTAGAACTCCTCTCATGTAAATTATTTATTAAATCAGAATGTTCTGAATATTGCTGCTGATATTTATAATGTAGGGTTTAATGTTCTAGTTTTGATATGTTCTTTTTTTGGAATTCAAATTTATTCTCTAAGGGAAAAAAAGAAAGATTTCTCCAAAGATGGTAGAATTGTCACTGTTGGCGGTTACATAAACTACATCATTTCTAAGCTGTTCCGAGATGAAAGAGTTTTTAGTCTTGCTCTGAATGTCAGTATAGTCATGTGACCCCCTTAAGAAGGCCTTTACCTTCTTGTCGCTATATTAGGAACTCTTATAGAATGTCTCCAAATGTTCCAGTCCTGTGTGAGTAAATGACAGGGAGGAAGAAGTGCCTTAGAGAAGAGCCAGCCTAAGTATCCCTTAGTGGTGAGTAGGGGGGAGGGACTTTTTAAATAGTTGCCAGAGACAGCACATCTTTGGAGAAAAAATTATATGATGAGTAACTGGTGTTTCTATATTGTGAGTTAACTGGTCTCAGAAGCATACTGTAATTGACCTATATTAGCTTGTTTAAATCCACTATAAAGTTGCTTCTAACCTTTCAGCCCTTTTAAATGTGGAGGAAAAGTGATCACTTAAACAAAAGTAATAATTTGGGTTTTTTTGGTAACATGCTTTGGCCTGTCTTGTGTAAGATGGCCTGAGAGGGTCCATACAGAGTTATCAGAATGCTGAGATTTTTTTAACCCAAGGACATTACAGTTTGGAAGGCTAGTATACAGTTTTGAAAGCTATACTAGCCTTCACCACTATTGATACAGTAGGTGTTTATAAATCAAATGTTTTCTGTTCTTAAATCAGCGGAAGGTCCTGGGAAATCAGATGATGTCAGAAAAGAAAAAGAGGAACCCCACTCCAGAATCTGTGGCCATTGGTGAATTGAAGGGAGCCAGCAAAGAAAATAGGAACTCAGTAAGACACTGTTCTTTGGACTGTCTGTCTGTGTGTTTATATTTGTAGAAAAGAGGAAAATTGATATACTGTCATCTGTTTTACTGTGTTTCTTTGGGCCATTCAAATGGCTTTTTCTCAGTCCTTTCATTTATGCTACCTTTTTTCTGTTGGTTTTCATTGATTCATTCAACAAACAACACATTTTGAGTTCAAGAAGGATATCACTAGTCACAAGCAGATGAGTAATACCGTACAATAGCTCCTTAAACAAGTGCTGGAGGAAGCAGTTAGTTCTTACTGGGAGATTCCACAGGTGACAGGTGACATTTGAGCCACAGGTGACAGGTGACATTTGAACTCTTCATTACCTGTGGGGTGGTGCTTCAAGATATCCTAGGCATGCCTACTTCATTAAGCCAGCAGTAAATCGGTTAAGATTATGAGATATAAATACGTCAGTCTCAGAAAAACTCTTTACATTGAAATTAAACAAATTCATTTAGTAAAGTCTGTCTATAGGAATGCCATTAGAACATTGAAACCACTGTACAATTTTCTTATTACAGTTATTTTCTGGCTCTCCAGCTGTCACGATGACACCAACAAGATTGAAGTGGCCTGAAGGGAAGAAAGAGGGGAAAAAAGGTACTAATTGTACTTACTCTCTGTTCTTACTAAATGTAATTCCTTTCTGCATGTAGTCAGTAGCATTTGTTTGAATTCCCAGGATAGTATATTTGTAGTCAGAAGTGACATAAAAATTGCAAGACCAGGTCCTTGCCCTTGAGTTTATTCCCCAGATGGTTATTGAACCATCTACTCAGCATTGTCTTGGGTGCTAAGGGGTAGAGCTGTGAACACAGACCTACATGGTCCCTGTGTTCTTGTACAGACAGGACACATGGGGAAAATAACTTAAGAATACTTGCGAAGCAAATTAAAAACAAGTGTAAATGGATTTGTGGAACCAAGTTCAACAGTGCTGGGAGCATGCTTATGGAATAGTTAGGCTCCTTTTCTGTGTAGGCTAGCCCTAATTAGTGAAGCTTTCCAGATCAACAGCTCGTGCCTAGGAATCCTGGACATCATATCATATGTACAGCATATTTTGGGGGCTATTTAGGACAAAGAGGACTGTTTAATGCTGGGACTGCTGATTGTCCCAGGCTCTTCTGGTAAAAGGCTGCTGTGCCTTCCTCTGAAGGAGCCAAGTGGGTCAGTGGAAAGGCTGTGAGATTTGTGGTTAGTCCTGATGGGAATTATCATTCCCCTGACCCAGGAAAACCATTCATTCTCACTGAATTCAAGTTTTCTCCTCTGAAAATGAGGATAAAAGTTACATTTACTTCATAGATTTATTAATTTATTATGAGGCTCAATTGAAATAATGTTTTGGCAGCACATTGTCATTGTTAAAGCATGAACAAGTGGTTATAGTTGTTACTATAGAAAATGGGCTGAAACCTGGTCTTGTTATATAAGGCTCATGTGGCAGCTGAAGTGAGTCTGGTTTGACATGATCGTTTTATCGCTGGGACATGAGCATAATTACTATTTGAGATATCAGCAATAGAAAGAGAACAAAAGCCTAATCCTTTTGGATAAATTATTTTCTGGAAAATTAGATTTCAGTATATTCTTCTTACTTATCCTTGAATGAATTATCTAAACTCTCTTTTCTTTCCTCCTTGCTTCTGTCTTCTATGCTGGACTGTCTAATTGAGACAAGATGGGTGTTTGAGTTTTTTGTGTCTAAATATTTCTGTATGTCCATGAATCAAAACCAAGCATAAGTTATTTTTGAAGGCTACATTGTTTTGTATCAGTTACACCTTTTGTTGCTTTCATTTTTGAAAGACATCTGGAAATTACATCTTTCTGTATTGACAGCTCTACCTTGGAAAGAAAGAAAGGCATTTTTTAAAAACCAGTTTAATATTTCACCAGTAAGCTTTAGGGCAGGGATTCTTGACCTTGTCATCTGTGGACTTCCTAAATGGTCTAATAAAGTTCTCGGTATTGTTGATGGAATCTTTTATGTAGGTACGTATGTGTGTTTTTCTGGGGGAGAGAATATATAGTTCTAATGAGATTCTCAAAAATGTTAGTAGTTCAGAGAAGTCGAGATAATGAATGGCCCTCAATTGGATCAGGCAATGGCACTTTCACTTTACTGTCTCCTGGTCACTTCCTCTCTCTGGAAATGCCTTCCTAGTGTTATGATGCTATATTATTCTCGTTCTCCTTCTTCCTCTTTAATTGTTTTCCTTATCTGCAGTGGCTTACTGTTGTTTGCCTATTCCACTACATCTTTATTTTTTTCATCGCTCTATCTTAAGTTCTCTGCTCTTTTCTGCTCTTGCTTCTCCTGCCTCTTTGCAGCTTGGTCTCCTTCCACTGCTCAGCTCTGCTCTCTGTATGATAACTGCTTCCAGCCTGGCAACTCCAGGTCTGAACTCTCTTCAGACGTTGACAGTCTCCAAGCCCACAGATCCAGGTACCTGCCATATATTTCTTTTACACAACAATGAATACACAACCCCAGAGTTTTTGATAGTGATGTTTATAATAAAAGTAAAATATTCTTTGAAGAAGATAATGACATTTTATTACTATGATCAACAACATAATCCAAAAAGACTTTTATTTAGTACAGGATTTCTCAACCTTGGTGCACTACTGACATGTTGGTTCAGATAATGCTCTGTGGCGGGAGCTGCCATATGCATTGTATGATGAGCAGCCTTCCTAGCCTCTACTCCGTAGATGCTGGGAGCATCCTTCCCCCTGTTGTGATAAGTAAAAGTGCTTCTAGACATTGCCAAATGTCCCATGGGGGTGAGAAGGCAAAGTCACCTCCACATGAGAACCACTGATTTAGCACCTCCTTATTAATGGCCATTAGTTTCAGTAGTCAAAATCTTACCATTCTTCAAAGTCTAGCCTAAATCTCACCTCTTCTTTGAAACTTTCTCTGGCTAATGCAGCTAGATATAATACTTTTTCCTTTGAACTTATTAATGCTACAAAAATATTGACACTTAGTATGATTTACTGTATTTACTTCACATGTGTTGTCTTGTCTCTGTAACTAGTTTCTCTTCTAGAAGACAAATGTCAGACTTAGTGTATTTGTGGCCTTCTGTCTCCTGTTCTTCTCTTCCTCTGAAAAATGACAGTGCCTTGTGCTGAGTCGACTTTTAGTAAACATTCACTGTTGAGAGGGGTAGTGGTGGTAGGAGCATGAGTTCTGCATTCAGCTGGGCTTGGGTTCCATTCCCAGTTTTGTTGCTTAATAGCTATATATTAGTCCTCGGGCAAGTGAACTGTGTAGGCTGCGGATTCTTCCTCTGTAAAATGGTAGGAGTAGCACCTCATGTACAGGTTATTGTGAGGATAAATGATGTACGTAAATAACTTCGAGCAGCACAAAATATGCACTTATTCTTAGCTGTTATAGCCATTAAGATGATTTAATGAACGAGATTATGTCAGGCAGATGTTTATTTGGTAGAGTCACAAATTCTTAATTAAACTCATTAGCCCTCAGTTTGGAGCAGATACTAAATGTAGACCCTGTGGCTTCTGAATGGGATGTCTGCAAAAAGAAATATTTAAGAACATGTCTAATGCTCTTGTTTTTCCTTCAACCTAGGATTTCTCTGAAGGATCCAGAGTTGTCTCCTATGGTCCATGCAGAATTTTCTCTTTAGTGGACAAGGTGTTACTCCTGCCCACAGCAAAGCTTAGACTTGCAGCTTGCTTGCTGCATTTTGAATTGTCAAGGCCAACTAATACCGTGACCCGACTGATACCTCTAATCCCACTCACTGGATGATGTTTGCAAGCTGTGCCTTCTGAGAGACTGCTTAGGCTCTCTCTCTCTTTTTTAATGTTATGGGGAAACCACTAACTGTCCAGCCAACTTATATAGCACAGTAAGGTGGGCTTCAGTGCTCATTCAATGTGTTTAGGCAGATTCCACTTTTGAAAAAAATATGAAATGTGTGCTCAACTGCCGGTAATTTTTGAAAAAGCACTGTCAGTCCTAGTGGATTGATGTTATTTTTAATGCATATTTTGGGTTTTTCTCTGTTTTGATAGTGTTGGGTATTTGGTTGTTTTTGTTTATTTCTTTGTTTTAAAAGCCATGTTTTTGGATGGGCTCTAAGCCAGATGCCTTTCCCTTGTTTTCACTTTGAGCTTTGGGAAAACTCTTTATCTTATGAGGCTGTCTTCCTCAATACCTAATTTGTGTCCAAAGAATTTATAGCTTTTCTGGACATTTTTTATTATTTCTTGGGTCTGACACCAGAGTATTTGACCTGCAGTATTGAAAAAGATAATTCAGAATGATACAGTATTTTAACAAATCTTAATTATTAAATTCTTTTCCTTCCTTCCTTCCGTTTTTCCCTCCCTTGTCCATCTCTTTCTCTTTCCCTTTCCTCAGTGATGTCATAATAATTGTGTTTTGCTGAACTTGTTACCTTCATTCAATTTCCTCTTGACTAAAACATCTCTGGTGCCAACGTAATACTTCTGAACCAAATCACTGTGACTCAAGAAAAGTCACTGACAGCATAGTAGAAGTTTGCTAAAATATTTGTATGTGGGGGAAGCTCTGGAGTGTGCCTAGGAGGGACTGGCTGCCTTTATGTCCCAGGATGAGTCTTTATGGGTGGGATTATATTGCACCCTCTGAGGGTGCAGGCTAGACCGTCTCCTGAGAACGAGTTAGAATCCGAAAAAAGAAGCCAGCAGCAGCCTCTGCAGGGTTGACAGGATTTAAAGGAGAGAATGTTCTTATTTGGAAGCAGCTGTGGCTTATCACCAATGTTCAAGGAGTGTTGCTGTGCCGCCCTCTCCTTGTCAGAAGGGGCACAGGTGGTAATTTGGAGATGGGGCCCGAGCTTCTGGTTTTTGGATTTGGTGTGTTCACATATGTTGGATGGAGCAGTGGCATGGCTTCGACCTAGTATGAACTGGCGTCTGCCCAGAGAGCAGCACGTGGCAGGGGAGAATGCTCAGGTTTGTGCCTGGCTCTGTGGAGCTCTATAACCCTTCTCACCCTGTGGGTTGGAGCCGAGTCAGGCCACTATGGGGAAGCAGTTGCCCCACAAAATGTAGTTTGCTGACCTATTTCTAAACTGTTGAATATGCTGCACCATTGCCGAAATGAAAGATGACTGGAGGAGCAGAGTTTGGCCTTGTGCCCAGCTGGCAGCCCTCTCTGCCAGCCTTTCTGCTGCTTTTGCTGCTGTAACAGCAATAGTGGAGAAAAATGTAAAATTTGGTCTTCCAGCTTAATAGAGTGTGAACAATAGATGGTTAGGAAAACAAAACTGCTTAGCAGCCCCTTTCTCTAGAGTAGTTTTATGTCGTTTTTAAAAACACATATTAGCAAATTCATTTGCGTAGGTTTCTATTACATACTTGACTTTTTTTTTCTTATTAAGAAAATGAAATCTCTTACACCAGATAGCAGTTAATTCAAACAGAAAACACTTTTGGTATCACCAAATTGAAATGGTGTTCTTCCTTAACTCTTCCTTCTTTCCTTTGTTTCTTTAGATGTGCTTCATCCTGAAGTGGTGCTGTGGTCTGTTAAACAGGGCTGGCATCAGGTAGAGGGAGCAGAGTGGTGACCTGATAGCTCCTTGTCATCGTGTTAGTTTTTGGTTCTATTTAAGGGAAGTAGCTGAGATTTAGACGGATGTAGATGCTCTTTGGGTGAATGGAATCAGAAAGCAAGGGTTGTGTTCTGGGGTGAGGGTCGCGAGAGAGATATTTATTACATGCACATGCCTTTATATAGCCGGTCTCCTTGGGTAGTTTGTGTGTGTTTTGTTTATTTATTGAGTATGTTTTCCCTTGCTTTAGGGGTTTATAGGTCATTTTTCTTAATAGAAGCTGTGATTGACTTAGAATCCAAATTTGAGGAGTAAGCAGCATAACCTTCTACCTTGTAATATGTAACTATTCTAATTCTGTGGAATCGTACAGAAAACACAGACAAAACCCCTTTTATTATTTGCCACAGAAGGCTGCTGTCTCCCTTCTGATTTGGTGGGCAGGTATTGTTTTTGAGCCAGTATTTAACAGAGTTTTTTAATCTATAAGATTTTTTTTGAATCCATTTCATTGTGTTTGTTTTTCATGTTGGAACAATCTCTTTGGAAGTGCCTCTTCTTGTGGTTTTTACAACTTCATTTATTTCTAGGGTCACCTGTGATGGGCTTTGATGTGGTGTCAATATGGGGCATTGTGTTTGTGCCAGGATACACATATTAAACTGTAGGCCACCTTCCTGGTCCAGACTGTACTGTGTGAACCCCACTGACTGAATTGGTGAGAACCATAGGTGTTGGAGTTTATCACCTTTTACAGTGATAAACTTTTGCATTGGGACCAATGAATGTGGTGTGGAAAACCCTGCCAGCAGTGAAAGAGCATCAGGAGATACTGACTCTTCCTGAGTGCCAAAATAGGAGCAGGTAATGAATCGTAACCAAAACTACAGTTGATCCTCCACAAAAGAAAGCTGTTTACCCAGAATGTCCTTCCAGAGTCATTCAGGAAGGATAAGGGAACACCCTTGGGAAATGGGCTAGTGGAGGGCTGTTGACTACAGTGACACCTGGGTGCTCCAGAGTTATCTGTTCTGTTAACCTAGAACAGAACAGTCGATCCTAGAGTGTCAGAACAGAGCCATTCTCTCCTCCTGAGCAGGAATGTTTCCGTTCAGCTTCCCTCACAGGAGCCTGTGTTAGCATACAGTTGAAAATACTGCCTTCTAGGAGAACCTGAGGTCACTGGGAACGTGCCCCACTGTGACTGGCCATGCAGCCGGGTGATTTGTAGGAATAGATGTCTCTAGACTCTGTCTTCTTTCCTATAAGGCCTCATACAGATGCTTGAGGCTAATGGCCCCCACTCTGAGATCATTTTTGTGTAGAACTCCTTTCCCCAGGAGAGAGCCTTATCTCTGCCCTCCTTTACCCTGAAACCTTCAAACAGAAGACAGGACCTAGATCTAAACCTAGATACTAGCATTTTGTGGGATTGTCTAGAATTTGGGAAAGATTTGGGTTCCTAAGATGCACAGGCTTTTTACACCAGTGGTGATTAACTCAACTAAAACTCTCTGTAGGAAGTTAGCTTCCCTAGACAGCTAATGCTGAGATCTTCTACCAGCGTAGAGTTGACAGAAGCAGGCCAGCGAGGAGATGTGGGACATAATAGCCTGAGTGCTTGGGTTACCATGGAGACTGGAGTATGTGAGGCCATAGCCTATGCTAAAGAGCCATGGAGCCCTCCCCTGGCCATGTCTGGGGACAGATAGAACCTGTGGGGGAATATTCCCTCACCCCAGGGTTCTTTCTGCAGAGCAAGGGTTGTCTTTGTCCTATCCCTCATCTTGCTCAACAAGAGAAACAAGGTTTCTTAACTGTTTTGTTTAAAGTTTTCATTCTTATTTGACTATATGTGTGTAATTGTGAAGAAACGATCCTATGCATTGTCTTTCTTTTATATTCTTGTAATATTCTGAAATTAAAATTGTTTTGTTTCACATCCAGAGGTTTGACTGGTCTATTAGTTCACATTTTGACTGCTGATTTTGAAGAGAGTTTTTCTCTTGTTCTGAGGAAAGTGAAGCCTCTAGAAAGGCTCCTCTTTGGCTTGTTTTTAGCTGGGTGGGTGGGTTGAGGAGGAGCGGGGTTTTTGGCTGATAAGAAGAATGATTTGGAGCCTCCAGGATCCTGAGCTTCCTTATTTCCCATGACTGAGTCTAGAATGCTTCACATGGGTTTCAGTTTCTCACGTAATTTTTATTTCTTCATTTAAAAAATAAGGAGTGATAGTTACAATAACAGGAAAACCTAGATGAGGTTTTCATTTGAGGCAGGAAGGTGTGTTTAGACAGCTCAGGTTGAAATGTTCCTGCTGCTGTCTTAGTGGGCTTGGGCTGCTTTAACGGAACACCATAGACTAGGTGGCTTCTCAACGTCAAAAATGTGCGTCTGACAGTTCTGCAGTCTGGGGGGTCCAAGAACATGGCGCCAGCAGATTGGGTGTCTGCTGAGGGTGCACTCCCTGGTTCACAGACAGCCATCTTCGCTGTAACCTCACATGGTGGAAGGGACGAGGGATCTCTCTGGGGCTTCTTTTAGAGGAGCACTAATCCTATTCATGAGGGCCCTGCCAAAGACATTCCCAAAGACCCCTCTTTCCAAAGACCCTACCTCCTAATATCATCACATTGGAGATTAGGTTTCAAAAGTAATTTGTGGGAATACAAATATTCAGTCTATAGCAGCTGCTTTGTTTTTTGGAGACAGCATCCTACTCTGTCACCCAGGCTGAAGTGTAGTGGTGTGATCTTGGCTCACTGCAGCCTCCACCTCCGAGGCTCAGGTGATCCTCCCACCTCAGCCTCCCAAGTGGCTGGGGCTACAGGTGTGTGCCACCACACCCAGCTAATTTTGTATTTTTTGTAGAGGAGGGGTTTTGCCATGTTGGCCAGGCTGGTCTTGAACTCCTGGACTCAAGTGATCTGCCCACCTCAGCCTCCCAAAGTGCTGGGATTACAGGCGTGAGCCACTGTACCCGGCCTGTGGCTGTAATTTATTAGGTATGTGACTTTGGGTATGTCCCTGAATCTCCTGTCCCCTCATCTGTAAGGTGGGGAGAATGGTGTCCATCTCAATAACAAGGATCTCGCATGGAGGATTTTAGTCTAAGGTCTGTGGTTATGCTTCAGGACAATGGTTTGCCCCTGTAATTCTATGTAAAATTTTGTGTACATTTGCATTTTTCCAGGGGAGAGATTTCATAGCTTCCACAAGAATCTCAGAGGAATCCTTGACAATTAAAATACTGAGGATCGCTAGCCTTACACAGTGCTGGCAGATGGCAATTATTCATTAAAGGTTAATTCTCTTTCTCTCTGCCAAGGATAAATTTTATAATCAGCAGGTCATTGATGCTGACATAGCTACTTTGATGACAAAGGTGTTATTTAAATCCTGAATAGAAATAAACACTCTACAGTTGTCTTTACTTTGTTACCTACCCACACACTCCTCTTTTGCCATGTTAGCTTCTGAGGCGCTATTCAGAGCTACTTGTCCCTCTCTCCCCAGCCCCCAAGGACCAACTCCTATTACTCACTGTGAAGAAAGGAGCCAGGTCCTTGAAAATGAAGCATGGAGAGACTCTAAAGTTACATGTGGGAAACTGGGTGATGCCAAGAAAAGGGAGTGGCGGGGGCAAGAGGGACATTTTGAAAAACAGGAAGAGGACCAAAATGCTGAGTATGGTACTGAGCACATAATCATTAATCACTGAATTGTAGAAAGGACTGAAGAGGTAGACATGCATTAAATAGTGGAAAGGGGCCAGGCACAGTGGCTCACAACTGTAATCCCAGCACTTTGGGAGGCTGAGGCAGGTGGATCATCTGAGGTCAGGAGTTCGAGACCAGCTTGGCCAACATGGTGAAACCCCATTTCTACTAAAAATACAAAAATTAGCCGGGCATGGTGGCATGCACCTGTAATCCCAGCTACTTGGGAGGCTGAGGCAGGAGAGTTGCTTGAACCCAGGAGGCAGAGCTTGCAGTGAGCCAAGATCGTGCCACTGCACTCCAGCCTGGGTGAAGACTCAGTCTCAAAAAAAAAAAAAAAAAAAAAAAGTGATGGAAAGGGAAGATAGAAAAACAGAAATGTATAGAGTTTTCCTCTCAGTCCCCTTTCCTGGTGGGCTAGTTCCATTACCTTTGCCTGCTGTGTGGGCTGCCTGTATTCCTACCTGTATTCCTGATTTTGAGGGGTTCATGGAATGGGAACGGTGAAGACTGCTGAACCCCAGGCCAGAGGGTATGGTGTAGAGGACGTCATGCTTGCTGAGACGCGTCAAGGCCCAGCCTCTTGATTTTCACTATTAAAAAAAAAAAAAAAGAAAAGTTGAAGTTGAGCAATGACTATGTCTTAGTTCAAGTTGATCATTAATATCTAATCCTTTATCATCAGCGTCCAGTGCCCAGATCCTGAGTGTTCCATCCTAGAATCGGGTTAGGGTGAGTAGCTGGGGCCACTGGTGTCATGCTAGCTCTCCTCTTTTATTCTCAGAAATAGGTTGTTATAGTGCCTTAGTATTGAGGAATGCTTAATTCAATTGAACCATATCTGTGGGCAAAAGAGAAAAGAAACAGGCTAAAAATCATGAGCCCCAGGGGAAAAGAAACCAAAAAAAAAGTGAGGCCAGTGGGCTAGAAAAGAGCTGCAATTCAAGCTAACAAGGTACACAGTTGACCCTCGGACAGTGCTGGGGTTAGAAGCGCCGGCCCCCATGCAGTCAAAATCCACATATAACTTTTGTCTTCCCCAAAACTTAACTACTGATAGCCCTATGGGTAACATAAAGTCAGTTAACACATGCTTTGTATGTTACATGTATTTCATATAGTATTCTTATAATAAAGTAAGTTAGAGAAAACAAAGTGTTAAGAAAATCCTGCCGGGCGCGGTGGCTCAAGCCTGTAATCCCAGCACTTTGGGAGGCCGAGACGGGCGGATCACGAGGTCAGGAGTTCGAGACCATCCTGGCTAACACGGTGAAACCCCGTCTCTACTAAAAAAAAAATACAAAAACTAGCCGGGCGTGGTGGCCGGCGCCTGTAGTCCCAGCTACTCGGGAGGCTGAGGCAGGAGAATGGCGTTAACCTGGGAGGCGGAGCTTGCAGTGAGCTGAGATCCGGCCACTGTACTCCAGCCTGGGTGATAGCGAGACTCCATCTCAAAAAAAAAAAAAAAAAAGAAAAGAAAATCCTAAGGAAGGGAAAATATATTTACTATTCATTAAGTGGAAGTGGATCGTTGTAAAGGTCTTCATCCTCATCATCTTCACATGGAGTAGGTTGAGGAGGAAGAGGAGGGGTTGTTCTTACTGTCTCAGGAGTGGCAGAGATGGAAGAAAATCTGCTTGTAAGTGGACCTGTGGAGTTCAAACCCATGTTCTTCAACTGTACATGGTTCAGGGCATATATATATATATATGCACACACACACCCCCCAACCTTGGGGGAAATGTCAGTTTTCCACATGGACACAGCTGGGGCTCTCTTGACTCATGGCAATTGCAAATTTAAGGTTGCAGTTGAGGCCAGGCACCATGGCTCACACCTGTAATCCCAGCACTTTGGGAGGCTGAGGCAGGCAGATCACTTAAGCTCAGGAGTTCGAGACCAACCTGGGCAACATGGTGAAACCCTGTCTCTACTAAAAATACACACATACACACACACACACACACACAGCTGGACGTGGTGGTGTGTGTCTGTGGTCCCAGCTACCCGGGAGGCTGAGGTGGAAGGATCACTTGGGCCCAGGAGGCAGAGGCTGCAGTGAGCCAAGATCATGCCACTGCACTCCAGCCTGGGTGACAGAGTGAGACCTTGTCTTAAAAAAAAAAAAACTTGCAGTTAAGATCAGCTCAGAGGGGAAAATAATAGCCCTCAAAGGAAAAATGTGAATGTGATATACATAGATATATTCTAAACGTTGTATCTAATTATAAAGAATGAATCACAAAATTAAGCATCTTAAATATAGGCATGAAAAAATAACCCTCAACCAGGAAGCTGCAGCTCTATCCGATTGCATCATTTGAGAACCAAGAAAAGCAAGTCAGCACACTAAGCGTGAGAGAAGCAGAGGTTATTCCACTGATGGAGTTCAATATTATTCATTTCCTTCCTTCCCTCCTTTCTTTTTTTTTTTTTTTTTTTTAGAGATGGAGGTCTCAATATGTTACCCAGGCTGGAGACAGGAGTTCAGTGGTTATTCGGTGGCTAGTTCAGGTTCTGATCACACCCGTGAATAGCCACTTCTGGGCGCAAGTGATCCTCCTCACTCAGCCCCCTGAGTAGCTGGGACTATAGGCACATGCCACCATGCCCAGCAATATTCTGTTCATTTTTGTAGCTGTGTTAAGGAAGGTCCTTATATGAGAAGATTCTATCCAGGGGACTGAAACTGTTGCAGTGGAAACACTATCCTTTTTAGAAAGTGGCATTCTTTGGAAGATATATCCAACCTCAATCTCTCCCACTGGGGTTGTGTTGTGTTTGATGAGCTAGGAAGTTTCAACCTAAAAGCAAACATCAGTTCCACTAAAAAAATCTCATTTGTTTTATTTGCCCTCAGCTCAATTTAAAAAACTAAGAATTCTTTACTAGTCATTCTCTACATAATCACATTTCTTAGTCTCACGTTAGAAGCTTCTAGAAACAAGAGGCTGTGGTTTCATTCAACTAAGTTCCATTGGTTCACCTGAAGGGCTGAACATGGTAATTCAGAGCCACATGACATTCACAGTGGATGGTGAAAATGGGTTTGATGGTGCCAGAGGAAGGAAACCACACCAGGAACCACAGCCATGGAGTGTGGATTCAGTTACTTTGTCTACATGAGAATGTATGAAAACTAAGTATTAGGTTGGTGCAAAAGTAATTGTGGCATTTTAATGGCAAAAGCCACGATTACTTTTGCACCAACCTATTATATAATCTTGCTAAGTTTCAATTTACTTAACTGTAAAATACAGATAATAACAACCACTCTATTTCTCCATATAATGTACTCTGAAATCCAGATGAGATCATGTATTAAAAAGAACTTTATAAATTGTAAATCCCTGTGGAATGTGTACATGTGGCAAATAGCCTAAGAAAGTTCTCAAAAACCAGTATAGCTTTTTACCCCATTTGAAGTTGTTAACATCCTAGAGTCTACTGTGTGTCCAGCCTGAATGAAAAGACATTTCTTGACACTAAAAAATTAATGAAAATTGTGAGCCCAGAAGCCATTGCTCAGCACTCATGTTCAGAAGTGGGGATCGCTGAAGGGAGCCCCTTCTGCTCACATAATTCCCTTTTTCCAGCAGGGCCTCTAAGGAGTTCAAATTTCTTGTGAATGAAAACTAATTTATTGAGTACTTACTATCTACTGAACTCAGTGCTAGCCAATTAATTCCTTGTCTCATTAAACTCATACATCTCTGTGAGGTATTGTATTAGTCTGTTTTCACACTGCTGTAAAGAAGTACCTGAGACTGGGTAATTTATAACGAAAGGAGGTTTAATTGACTCACAGTTCTGCATGGCTGGGGAGGCCTCAGGAAACACAATTATGACGGAAGGCGAAGGGGAAGCAAGGCATATCTTACATGGCGGCAGAAGGGAGTGGCAGAAGGGGACTGCCACACACTTTTAAACGATCAGATCTTGGCTGGGTGTGGTTGCTTATGCCTGTAATCCCAGCACTCTGGGAGGCCAAGATGGGCAAATCACCTGAGGTCAGAGTTTGAGACCATCTGGGCCAACATGGTCAAACCCTGTTTCTACTGAAAATCCAAAAATTAGCCTGGCGGTGGTGCACACCTGTAATCCCAGCTAGCCAGGAGGCTGAGGCGCAAGAATCACTTGAACCTGGGAGGTGGAGGCTGCAGTGAGCTGAGATCACGCTGCTGCACTCCAGCCTGGGCGATAGAGCAAGGCTCTGTCTCAAAAAATAATAATAATAATAATAATAATAATAAATAATCAGATCTCCCTCACTATCAGGAGAACAGCATGGGGGAAACCACCCCCAAGATCCAGTCGCCTCCCACTATGTGCTGCCCCTGACCTGTGGGGATTACAGTTTGACATGAGATTTGGGTGGGGACACACAGCCAAAGCACATCAGGCACTGTTATCTCCAATTGTACAGAAGACACGTATGAATAGTTTGATAACGGATGTTGTCAGCTGCAAAGAAACACAGCTGACAAAGTGGCCAAGCTAACATCCAGGGCTAATGGACTCAAAACTGTGGTCTTAGGCAGGGGTTACACACCCCAATATCTATAGGAGCCAGGAAGGTCATGTAAGGTAATGAGAACCTCAAGCACTTCAAGATATTTAAAAACACCATGGAAGCTAAACCTGACCCCTCTGCGGCCTGCGTTTGGCCCAGGAGCCCAGCTGGCATCCTCTGCATGGCGCTGGGCTGCTTGGCTTCTGGCTGCTTCCTGGTCTGCACAGGACACTCCCAGAGCCTCTCAGTGCTGGCTCCGAGAGGACAGCAAGAAGCGTGCCTTCTGGGAAGAGGATAAATGGCATTCGGACACAGGAGGACACCCACTCACCCCCGCCAACACTCCCCACTCCCCGCAGGAACGGCTTAGGGAGGGTCTGTCCTCATTTCTCTGCTCTTCTGCATGCCCTGCCCAATGTTTTTGTCTCTGGCCATAGGTGGATATTAAGCACTGGAAATGTGGCCCATCTGAACTGAGATGTGCCGTGTGAAATACTGGAATTCGAAGATGTAGGAAGAAAAAAGAAATGTAAAAATATCTTGATAATTTTTTACATTGATGACATGTTGAAATGAGATTTTGAATATGTTGGGTTAACAAAACGTATCATTAAAATGAATTCAACCTGTTTCTTTTAACCTTTTTAATGTGGCTACTAACTAGAAAACATAAAATTACACATATGACTCATGTTATATCATGATTGTCCCAGAACCTCTGGGCCTCTAATCCTATGCTGTCCTTTCTCCTCAACAACCTACTCCACCAGAACCCGTGGCCACATCTTTTTTTCCTTTAGTTAGTCCTTAGTCCACTCTGGGGAGGAGAAGCAGGGAGAGCTGGTCAGAGGACAGGACAAACACTAAAAATGTCACCCCATCCCCATGAGATACTACCCTGGTCATATAGACCCACCAAGTCTTTCGGCTCAGGTTAGAGGCCTTGGGCCAGGGCCTTCTGCCTCTTTGATGAAGAGCCATGGGGATTTACTGGACATCTAATGACCCAGTGATCCAGGCTTTAATAAGTACTTTGATGTAACCAAAATTGGCCATTAATGAGAGGTCTTAAATTGTAGCCCCTTCTTAAACACCTGCCGTATGTGCTGTGTGACAGGACCCAGGACGAGGGGAATGGAGAGGAGAGACATGGCCTTCTTTCTGGTCCCTGCTTCCCTCTTCCATGGGAGCATGAAAACCTACTCTTTCCACATGGGGAGGAATATAGAACCATCTGGTGTGGAGGAAAAGGGGATATATTTAGTCTGAAGCAAATCTTTAGCAGAGACATAGAATCAAAGACGGTCATAGCTATTTGGGACCTTAGAGACAGTGGATCCCAATGGTTTCAGATGGGTTCATGCACCACCGCCAGGGTTACTGTGAGGAGGGGAAGGGGGTCAGAAGTACAGCACCTGATTCTCCACATCCTCTTCAGCCAGGGAGCTCCCTTGTACTGGTTTAGGGTAAGATTTTGTTCAAATAAGTGGCTTGAAAATCATTGAACTAGCCCATAAACCATGTGTTAGAGAAACAGTTTCGGAAAGATGGCAACTTAGGCCCAAGCTGATGCATTAGTGAGGAGCAGTGTGGGGGACTTGAGTCTCTCTCTTTTAAAATCAACTCTATTAAGCATATAGTTTGATACTTTTTTTGTTTTTGAGACTGAGTCTCACTCTGCCGCCCAAGCTGGAGTGCGGTGGCGCAATCTCGGTTCACTGCAGCCTCCTCGCCTCCCGGTTTCAAGCGATTCTCGTGCCTCAACCTCCTGAGTAGGTGGGATTACAGGCAAGCGCCACCATGCCTAGCTAATGTTTGCATTTTTAGTAGAGATGGGGGTTTCACCATGTTGGCAAGGCTGGTCTTGAACTCCTGACCTCTAGTGATCTGCCTGCCTTGGCCTCCCAAAGTGCTGGGATTACAGGTGTGAGCCATCGCGCCCGGCCAGTTTGATAAGTTTTGACAAATATATACATCTCTGTAACCACCACCCCAATTAAGATGTACATTTCCGTCACTCCAGAAAGTTCTCTCATGCCACTTTGCAGTCAGTTCCCATGCCCCTGCCCTGGGTTGCCAGTGATTTCATTTCCATCACTGGAGAGAGCTTTTGTTATTAAACCCACCCCTAACTCACGGTGTGCTGACCATGCCTCCCACTCTCTGACTGACCCTATGTTTCCGGGTGTTCTGATATGGACAAGGGAGGATGCTTGTGCCATGTTTCTGGGAGCAATAGCAGGAATGAGAGGACTCGTTCTGGCTTATGGGAACCTGAGTTCCTTGAAGGCCAGGGCTGTTCTTTATATTCTGTTTCCACACTACCTAATACAATGCCTGGCACGCACGAGGCCTTTGGTGAGGGTGGAAAAGGTGCAAGGGTGGGTGGGCGGAGGCCTGGAAAGATGTGTACAGGAGGTCCAGGGACATTTCCTGGAGCTGCTACTTTGAGATGAGTTACATAAGGACTGGGGCTTGGGGCGCTGTGGGGCAGAGGCGGATGTTTTGAGGGCCGAGTTCTTTCGTTCCATGTGTGTTTATTGAGTTGGTGATGTTTCACAGGGAGTCCTCAGGGATGTCAGAGTCTTGGGTCGGGGGTTGAAGGAAGGGAGGTGCTGGATGGTCCAGGAAGGTAGGGCTGTCAAGAGCCTGGGCTGCAGATGAGAGGAGGAGGGAAATGGAAGTCCTGAGGGGTAGACAGGACACGGTAGGATAAAGTGTGTTGTGAGAGAGCCAGGCTACATGGCAGGCATCGTTTCCCCAAAGTGACTTGTAGGTGGTACTTTGGATAAACAGTTTTTTTTTTTTTTTTTGGAGACAGAGTCTCGCGCTCTCTCCCCTAGGCTGGAGTACAGTGGCACAATCTCGGTTTACTGCAACGTCTGTCTCCCAGATTCAAGTGATTCTCATGCCTCCAAGTAGCTGGGATTACAGGCGCACGCCACCATGCCCTGCTAATTTTTATATTTTTAGTAGAGATGGGGTTTTGCCATGTTGGCCGGGCTGGTCTTGAACTCCTGACCTCAGGTGATCCACCCGCCTCTGCCTCCCAAAGTGCTGGGATTACAGGCGTGAGCCACTGTGCCTGGTAATAAAGTTTTTAATAGTGTTTAATATGTGATAGAAAAAATATAATTTGTATGTTAAGTCTGAATTTCTAGATTCTTTAGGACCAGGCTAAAGTGTATATTTGGGGTTGTTTTGTTTTTTAGAGACAAAGTCTCACTCAGTCGTGTCATCCAGGCTGGAGTGCAGTGGTGCCATCACAGCTCACTGCAGTCCTGGGCTCAAGCAATCCTCCTGCCTCAGCCATCCGAGTAGCCAGGATTACAGGCACAGGCCACAGTGCGCAACTAATTTTTAATTTTTTTTTGTAGAAATGGGGTCTTGGTATGTTACCCAGACTGGTCTCATATTCCTGGCTTTAAGCAAGCCTCTTGCCTCACTCTCCCAAAATGCTGGGATTACAGGCGTGAGCCACTATGCCCAACTAAAGTGTGTATTTGAATTTGTATCAAATTTAAAATGTTGAGGAAGAAATAGAAAAGTGGCCTGCGTGTGTGATAAAAATACTGAAAGTTTGCTAAAGTTTGGTGAAGATTACCATGGGCAAAACGGTGAAGGGGATGACAGGGTAGTTTTAGGCACAGGAGTTCCTCCGCAACAGATAGGGGCTCCACTGGATGGAGAGGGTGGGAGGGGAGCGGAGGGGACCCTGAATAAAAGAAGCTGTGAGGGTTTATAGGGCACTGGTTCTCAAACTGACCAGGCAGCCAAGTCACCTAGAGGTATTTCTGAAGCATGGCCACGCCTTACCCCTGGAGTCTCTGATGCAGGTCTGAGGCCCAGGAACTTGCGTTTCTCATTGGTTCCCAGCTGATGCTGATACTGTTCGTCCAGCATGACACAGAACCGCTGATGCAGAGGTGGCAGTGGGTGCGCAGTTTGTGGCCAGTGGTGGGTGTGGATACAGAGAGGCCGCCCACTGCAGGAAGCGGAGGGGCCGGTGTGGCTGGGAAGACACCCAGGTAGGAAGGTGGGATTGAGCCTTGCCCCACAGGAGGAGAGCAAGCTCATGAGCTGGCGCCTGTGCACACAGTGGGCACCGAGGTGGGCAGGGGCCCAGGAGGGCGGCAGCTGGAGCTGGTCCTCCACAATTAGAGGGGCCGATTGCCTGGGCCACACACCTGCAGCATAGTGCTAAAGGGGAAAAAGGGAAATAAATCCAGACCCTCTGAGAGTGCCCGAGGAGGCTGCCTACTCTAGTTTTTCTGCCATTTTGATTAGCTCTGAGAGAAAGGAAACCAGCTTCTCTCAAGCACTCGCTGTGTCTTAGGCATTTACACGGCTTACCACATTTAATCATCACAGTACTGTGATGTCGGTATCACCCATCCATTTTTAAGGACGAGGGAACTAAGGCCCTGAGAAGTGAAGGAACTTGCTCGTTGTTATCTAGGTGGACCTAGGATGCAATCAGCCTTGGGGCTGGCTTGTCTGATTAAACCTTCCCGAGGCTTCCCTCACCCCCAATATTGTCATTTGAATGTGTAATCAATAGAAAATCAATATATAATCAGTATAATCCATTGTTAAAGAGCTACTTTACCTTCTTTTTTCATACTAAGTCTTAGAGATTCAGTATGCATGTTACATCTGCAACCCATCTCCATTCGGATGAGTCACATTTCAAGTGCTCCATAGTCCTGTGCCCGCTACCCCTGTGGGACAAGAGCTGCCCCCCGGGATGAGAATGTCCTGTCACATGTGCCTGTAATCACCATTTCTACCACTAGATGGCGCAGGTGAGCTTCCCTGGTTCAATGCATCAGGTGTTAAAAGAGAGGGGTGAGTGGGAACTTAAATTTCCCTGTCTTTATTTGTTTAAATTTTAATCACTTTCTGCCAGAAGTGAGATTGAAAGTTTCCAAGTCACTACATACTTACTCTAGAAAAATCACAGGTAGGTGGGTCCACGTGTGGCTGGGTATAACTGTAGAATGGAGTTCTTCAAGTTAACGTCCATGTAGAATACAATGTTTATTAAAAGATAAATAATTTAAAAATTGCAATTTAAAGCTTACACATACATTATTAAAACTTAGTAGTAGCTGTAGTAATTATTTAGAACTCAGGCAAAACAAGGATTTTTTTTGATGAGTATTTTCTCACTGGCATGGTTTACAATTACAGGTGTATTGTGATAATAAAAAGGAGACCAACTATTAGTTAATTATTTAAAAAATTCTTCATAGACAAATGACTCTTTTTTGTTGTTGTTGTTTTTTGAGACGGAGCTTTTCTCTGTCACCCAGGCTGGAGTGCAGTGGTGTGATCTCGGCTCACTGCAACCTCCATCTCCTGGGTTCAAGTGATTAGCCTGCCTCAGCCTCCCGAGTAGCTGGGACTACAGGTGCACACCACCACTCTCGGCTAATTTTTGTATTTTTAGTAGAGACAGGGTTTCGCCATGTTGGCCAGGCTGGTCTCGAACTCCTGACTTCAGGTGATCCGCCTGCCTTGGCCTCCCAAAGTGCTAGAATTACATGCGTGAGCCGCTGCACCTGGCTGACAAATGACTCGTGTTCTGCACCCAAGAGGAACTGATTCTACAATGCACCCCCTCATCACCCCCCAGCCTTGGTCCACCATTGGTCCTCGCCATCCTGGAGCTTCCATTCTGTTTCAAGGATGAGGAATCTGAGCCTAGAGAAGCACAGTGTTCCCACTCCTGTCACATGGGTGCTAGTGGCAGACCTGGAACTGGAAGTCAGGTACCCCAGACTCCCTGCCCAGTGCTCCTTTCACTGGGTCATTCTGTTTCAGCAGTGGTGGCCGTGGCAGCCATTTCTGTTTCTCATGTCTCTAAACTCTGAACCTGAGACAGTGACCAAGGGCCCAGCCCCTGCTATGTCATTGATAGTCTGAGCATAGGGCTGGGACCAGAGGAGGCCCCCAGTAAATTGTTGAGTGAATGTTGAAAGGAAGGAAAGAAAATGCCCTCCAGGCATTTCAGAAGCTTATCATTCCTGGAGGTGGGGGGATCTCAGCCAGCCATCTGGTGGTAGACTAACTACATTGGACCCACCATGGCGGGGACATCGATTTTGTCCTCATTGGAACAGACTCTTATTCTAGATATGGATTTGTCATCTCTTCCCAAAATACTTCTGCCTTTGCAACCATCTGTGTTCACGGAATACCTCATTCACTGTCATGGAATTCTATATAATATAGCTTCTGTCTTGCTCTGTTGCCCAGGCTGGAGTGCAATGGCACAACCTTGGCTCACTGCAACAACCTCCACCTCCCGAGTTCAAGAGATTCTCTTGCCTCAGCCTCCCGAGTAACTGGGATTACAGACACCTGCCACCACACCCGGCTAATTTTGTATTTTTAGTAGAGACGGGGATTCACCATGTTGGCCAGGCTAGTCTTGAACTTCTGACCTCAAGCGATTCACCTGCCCTGGCCTCCCAAAGTGCTGGGATTACAGGCATAAGCCACCGCGCCTGGCCCTCTTTTTACTTTCTTATTGTGGCTCCAGAAAATGTTGAATTACCTATGATATTTTAATAGGTAGTATATGTATATGGTACCAGATTCAAAAGGTATGAAATATTGAGATTCACAGAACGGAAGAAAATATTTGCAAATTATATATCTGACAAGGGAGTGGTGTCTAGGATATATAAAGAAACCTTTTTTTTTTTTTTTTTTTTTTTTTGAGACAGGGTCTTGCTCTGTTTCCTAGGCTGGTGTGCAGTGTGGCGTGATCACAGCTCACTGCAGCCTCAACCTCCTGGGCTCAAGCAATCCTCCCACCTCAGCCTTCCCATTAGCTGGCACTATAGATGTGTACCACCATGGCTAGCTAATTTTTTGTAGAGACGGGATCTCGCTATCTTATCCAGGCTGGTCTCAAGCTCCTGGGCTCAAGTCATCCTCCTGCCTCAGCCTCCCAAAATGTTGGGATTACAGGCATGAGCCACTGAGCTTGGCCAAGAATTCTTACAACTCAACAATAAAAAAAAAAAACCCGATTAAAAAATGGGCAAGGATCTGAATAGACATTACTTCAAATAAGAAGCACAAATGTCCAGTAAGTGTATGAAAAGATGTTCTGCTGCTTGAGTCCAAAGAGTGTTAGTTCATGTCCTATCCAGGAGACGATTTCCCCCACCTTGACTTTCCCTAGTGTCATTCAAGCCCCAGCTTTTAAGATCCCACCCCTTAGAAGCCTTCTCTCTCCAGGCAGAGCTTTTGGTTCCACTAGCTAAATTCCCACAGCAGCATGAACGCATCTCTTCTGGAGCCCTGGTCACTTGCACGGTGTTTACGTGACTGCCTTTCTCAGAGATGGTGAGCTCCTGCAGGGAAGGGATCAGGTCCTATTCACTCTTGCATCTCCCCGGCTTAGCAGGGTGCCTGGAACACAGCGAGGACTCGGCGTCTGACTGGCTGGCTTGCAGGAAGGACAGCTGTCTCTATTTTTAATTTTTTTAGATATAGGGTCTCACTCGGGCTGGAGTGCAGTGGTGAGATGACAGCTCACTACAACCTTGAACTCCCAAGGGTTCAGGCGATCCTCCCACCTCAGCCTCCTGAGTAGCTGGGACCACAGGCACGTGCCACCATGCCTGGTTGCCACCTCTATTCTGGGCTGAGAGTAGGAGGCCGTAGCAGGAAGTCAAACCTGATTAGGTAAAGACCACGGCTCAGAAAGGTTAGGGAAGTGCGCAGAGAGTTCTGGAACTGTGGCTGCCTCCATCTTACTAGAAAGATGGAACTGCAATCTGAACCTGAAAACTCATCTATCTGGCTTGTAGATTTTTTAATATTCTAGTTTCCTGACTGAATGGGAGGCCCATGAGTCACTGTGGGGAGGGCACAGGTCTGAGGAGAGGCAAGGCAGTGGTTTCAGCTCAAACAGAAACCCTTTGAGCCCTGAAGGGGGACGTGCTTGCCATAGGAGGGAGCACCTGCTGGTCCTTCCCTCTCTGGCTCTGGTGGGTTGTTTCTGGAAACCCTTGGGTCCTAAGGAAACCCTTTCTTAGTCTGCCCCGTTGGCTGAGGGCAGATGTGGGAGATGAAGGATGGGCAGGGGCCCTGCTCTGTGAACCCACACTGGACCCGCCCTGGGGAGCCGGCAGGGGTTGCTGGGCTCACCA
Source organism: Colobus angolensis palliatus (assembly GCF_000951035.1). Taxonomy (NCBI): domain Eukaryota; kingdom Metazoa; phylum Chordata; class Mammalia; order Primates; family Cercopithecidae; genus Colobus; species Colobus angolensis. Next base: position 976,728 of record NW_012116444.1, read on the forward strand.
CTTCCTGTCTGTACAACCCCCAATCGCTGGCCGCTCACAAGTGGCCGTTGGATGTGTGAGAGAGATTTCCACAGAAAGTGTTTCTGTGGCTGCCTTTTAAAATGAGATGAACCTGGAATTTAAGGGTTAGCTCCTAGGTTTTGGGGTGAGCCTCTTGTAGAAATCCATCTCTTGTAACACCCAGTGTTGGCAAGTGTGCAGTGAGATGGGGACCCTCATACTTGCTTGGGGTGAGGTTCTGGCGGGGGGCTTTTCTGGGTAGTTTGGCAATAAATATCAAGCCTCAGACATTTCCCCTTGTGTTATCATTTACTTTTTAGGTGTGATAATGTGGCTATGTTAAAAACAGTCCTTTTGTTGTAGAGATACATATTGAAATATCTGTGGGTGAACTACACAGCAAACGAATCTGGGATTTGTTTTGGCATCACACATTTGGGGTAAGGGGCGTGGGTGGGGTATAGCTGAGAAAAGCTTGGCTGTGGGTTGGCTGTTGTGGATGCTGCTGGATGAAGGGTTCGGGAGTTCATGGTACTATTCTCTCTACATTTATTTATTTTTTTAAATTCCATAATAAAAAAGTTCAATGATAGAGTCCCCTTTGACTTGGCATTTCTACTGTGATGACATCAGTCCAAACCCCCAGCATCACTCACCAGGCTTCTCTGTTTTCATTTCCATTCCTCCTCGGTTCAGAGGGATCATGCCCCATCTGTGTGCCCGCTCATAGCCCTGGGATCCCTAGGGCCCACCTGCCCCCAGGCTTGCAGATCCCAGAGCCTGTGGGTACCCTCTGGCCTCAGCATCAGGGACACTCTCCATCTACTCCCAAACCCCTCACCTGGATGGTGACTACTCATTCATCTGATGTCAGGTTAGTGTCATCTCAGGGGAGCTGCTGACTCCCAGGCAAAGTCACACTTCTCTAATACTCTCCGTCCTTCATAGATGAGTCCTTCATAGCTTTCACTATCATTTGTAAGGATAAACTCTTTTTTAAAGTAATTATATTTTTGAGACAGGGTCTCACTCTGTTGAGGCTGGAGTGCAGTGGCATGAACACAGCTTACTGCAGCTCGACCTCCCAGGCTCAAGTGATCCTCCCACCTCAGCCTCCCGAGTAGCTGGGACTACAGGCACATGATGCCACGCCCAGCTAATTTTTGTATTTTTAGTAGAGACGGTGTTTCATTATGTTGCCCAGGCTGGTCCTGAATCCTGGGCTCAAGCAATCTGATTGCCTCAGCCTCCCAAACTGCTGGGATTATAGGAGTGAACCACCACACCCTGCCCTGATAAACCCTTGTGACTGCTTTTGTTTCATTGCCGTCTGCCTCCCATACTAGACCGTGAACTCTCTGAGAGCAGAGACGATGTCTGTGTGGCTCACCACTGCATCCCAGAGCCACACACAGAGCCTGGCACATAGTAAATTAATGCAGAAGGGGACACATGTTTCACAAACATGTGTCATGTTCCAGGCAAACTCTATGCATATAGTTGGCTGGCTGAGAACATACAGTTGGGAATGTTAGGCAGGGGCCAGACCACAAGGGCCTTGTGGCAACATTAGGTGCAGATCCAGGGAGCCACTAAAGGTGCTCAAATGGAGGAGTCACTTGTGCTCCAGGCAGCCCCTCTGGCTGCCTCATGTTGGAAGGGAGACCCTGGAGGCTGGGCGGCCAGATGGGCTGGCACTGGGGTCCCATGGGGGCTTGAGCTCAGGCCAGAGCAGTGGTGATGGGGACGGGAACGGAGCCAGTGTCTGTGGCAGTGATGCAATGAGGCAGCTTCTTGGCCTTTCTTCCCTGAAGAAACAGCGCCTCTGCACAAGGGAGACGGGAAGGAGCTGCCTAGGGCCCTGCTGGGGACACAGTAGGTTCCACAGACACATCCCTGGATCACAAAGAGCTTTGCAAACGGTCACCAGGAAGTGATTATACAGCACGGTGCCTTGGGGAGTTGAGGCTCATGATGGCGGAGCCTAGCAGTGGTGAAAGGCAAGTCTTTTGTTCGGCAGTGCATTTTAGGGCTCGATGCAGAGCCAGCCAAAGGAGCTTGGGAGACCCTGGAACCTGAGAAGCCACTGGGGTCTCTGCAGGCCTCCTGGTTGGGGCTTCAGCTGGAGCCCAGGAAAGGCTGCTCCCAATAAGTGGTGATGTTGTGAGCTGGGTGCGTGCCGCCCACCGGCACTGTGCTGCCCTGGGACCTGCTGTACCACTGCTGTTCCAACGCATGTGCCACACTTGCTCTCGGTCCCCTAGGAAGCTTGTAATTGGCTGCAGGGCAGCCAAGCGACTCAGCTCCTCTCCTTGTGGGAAGTGGCTGTGGGGAGGCCAGAGGTTTGGGAAGATGCCAAATAAAAACTATGTGATAGCCACATAGACTGAATGCTAACTCGTGCCAAGCCCAGTGCTGGGCTCTTTAAATGTTACTCATTTGACCTGAGCTAGGTTTCCTTTCCCTCTCTCCGGTAGAATTCTGTACCTTTAAAACACTTCTCACAGTTGTAATAGAGAGAATCGTTCATGCGTTTATCTACGTAACATTGGTCCTTCTCGCTAGACTGTTAACTCCACGAGGGCAGGGATTGGGTCTCTTTCCGCTACTGTAGCTTCAGCACCTAACACTGCCTGGCACAGAGTTGGCTGCAATAAGTATTCATTAAATCAACGAGTGATCCCCCCAACAACCCAATGAAGTAGGTACAATTATTATTATCCTTGTTTAAGGATGGGCAAACTGAGTCTTAGAGAGCTTGAATAGTCCAGGCCACAGATCAGGAAGTAGCACCCAGAATTCGCTCACACGATTGGCCCAAGGCGGGGGTATGTGGCCCAAGGTTGGCCAATAAAACTCGAGCTGGGGAAAGCGAGACTGTTGTCCTTTTTGTCCCTTGGCTATTGGGACGTGAGACTAGGATTGCTGGTGGCCATGCTTCCAGCCTAGTGGGGCAGCTGGCCTGAGAGTATGGAGTATGCAGTGATGGAGAGACACAGAGATGGAGACAGAGAGGTGGTGAGAGAGAGAGAGAGAGAGAGATTCTGAGTTCCTGGATACCCTGTGGCTTGGGCTGGCCTGGTTCCCCTTCCTTGCACTTGCAGTGGAGAGTTCCAATGGGCATAGTGATGAAATCTATCACTACCATTGGTGTAGTGGAAAGAGAATGCCCTGGGCTTCAGCTCCAGCTCCACCGGGCACTTAGTGTGTGACACAGCAAGTCCCTGTTGATCTCTGGGTCTCAGCTTCCTCAGCTATAAAATGGGGTCATGAGTTCCAGCTCCTAGGTGGGGAATGGGAATAATGAGAGAGCACTAAGGTCTGTGACTCGGTGCCTGCTAGCCAGCAGTTGCTCAGGAAGTGTGAGCTGCCCCTTGTAGGTGGCTTTTGGCTGCAAGTAATAGAAAACTCATCCAGGACCAGCGTAAACAATGAGGGCTTTCATCCTCCTAGGCCACAAGAAGATCGGGGGAGGGCGTGTCCAGGGTGGTGCATTCAGAAGCTCAGTGTTGTCACCAATAGCCCAGGTTCTTTCTATCTTTCAGCCTTGCCATTCTCACAGTGGCAGTCATTTCCCTCAAGGTTGCAAAATTGCTGCCCCAGCTCCAGGCATCACACAATGCTGGCCTGAGGAGGTGTTTCTTCTTCATGTCCCTTTGTAAGGGTGAGGGAAACCTTCCCAGCAGCTCCCAGCAGATGCCTCCTCAAGTTTTATTGGCTGGGGTTGTCGTTCGTCTAAGCTAGTCATGGTGCTCTATTCCCTTGTGAATGCTAGCATCGGTGTAGTGGAAACAGGATGGCCTGGGGTTCAGCTCCAGCTTCACTGGGCACTCAGGGTGTGACAATGTGAGCCCTCTTGTCTGACTGGACGGACAGTGGCGGTACTCAAAGAGAAATACTCAGAGAGAAACTCAGCTACTTTTATAGTAACAACTTCCTTGTATTTCTTTATAATTTCACCCACGAGTGCCTTCTTAAACTCTACAATTTAGTCTTATCCATGCACAAACTTTTAAAATAAATTGTAATTGTAGTAAGAAGCACAACATAAAATTTACCATCTTAACCATTTAAAATGTATAGTGTACTATACCAAGTACACTTAAAGCAGTGCCAAGTACTTTTTCATCTTGCAGCCTGGGCAACATGGCGAAACCCCATCTCTACAAAAAAAATACTAGCATTTATAAGGGAATATAACACCATGATTGGCTTAAACAACAAAGACCCCAAGGGGCCAGGGTGAGAGATGGAATGAACTTTGTTTGGTGAGCAAGGAGCAAGGGGAAAGTGGCTGTGTCTGCTGTGTTTGTTCACTGATGTTCCCCAACCATCTCACACAGAGCCTGGCCATAGCAGGCGCTCACTGGATAATCAAATATGTGCCCAGGCCTTCTTTCCACCCAGCAGGGTAGAGTCAGGGGAGCAGGTTCTTAGGTGGAGGGAATTCTTCAGACGACTGTGGTGATGTGTCTTTAAGAATCTTTCAGGCCAGGCTGGGCACGACGGCTCATGCCTATAATCCCAGCACTTTGGGAGGGCAAGGCGGGCAGACTGCTTGAACCTAGGAGTTTGAGACCAGCCTGGGCAACATGGGGAAACCCCATCTCTACAAAAAATTAGCTGGGCCTGGTGGCGTGTACCTGTAGTCCAACCACTTGGCTGAGGTGGGAGGATCGCCTGTGCTCAGGAGGTCGAGGCTGCGGTGAGCCGTGATCGTGCCACCGTACTCCAGCCTGGATGAGAGTGAGACTCTGTCTCAAAAAAAGAATCTTCCAGGCCTTAGGGGGAGTACCCAGGACCTAGAACCCAGACTCACGGGCTTGTCAGGGACCTGTGGAGGAGGTTTTGACTCTCAGTGGGGGCAGAGGGGCCAGATTTTGCATGACTGCCTCAGTTCTTCTAGGTCTATTCTAGTTGCTTGGAGCCTTTTTTTTTTTTTTGAGATGGAGTCTCACTCTGTCACCCGGGCTGGAGTGCAGTGGCGCTACCTCAGTTTATTGCAACCTCCGCCACCCAGGTTCAAGCAAGTCTTGTGCCTCAGCCTCCCGAGTAGTTGGGTTAGGCACCACCATACCCGGCTAATTTTTGCATTTTTTTTTTTTTTTTTTGAGACGGAGTCTCGCTCTGTCACCCAGGCTGGAGTGCAGTGGCCGGATCTCAGCTCACTGCAAGCTCCGCCTCCCAGGTTTACGCCATTCTCCTGCCTCAGCCTCCTGAGTAGCTGGGACTACAGGCGCCCGCCACCTCGCCCAGCTAGTTTTTTGTATTTTTTTTTAAGTAGAGACGGGGTTTCACGGTTTCACCGTGTTAGCCAGGATGGTCTCGATCTCCTGACCTCGTGATCCGCCCGCCTCAGCCTCCCAAAGTGCTGGGATTACAGGCTTGAGCCACCATGCCCGGCCTAATTTTTGCATTTTTAATAGAGGCAGAGTTTCACCATGTTGACTAGGCTGGTCTTGAACTCCTGACCTTAGGTGATCTGCCTGTTTTGGCCTCCCAAAGTGCTGGGATTACAGGTGTGAGCCACTGCACCCAGCCAGTTGCCTAGAGCTTCTGAGCAGCAGGCAAGGAGGGTGAAGGGGAGGGAGCAGGTGGATGGAGGTGAGGTGGCTCCTCTAGGAGGGGTCTAAGGGCTGCAGAAGATGGCAGGTTTCCTTGGGCAACAGCATGCAAAGGGTGGCAGCTGGGATGGGGGACCAAACTTTCCTGTCAATCTAATATTTAGCTCATTCAGTGTCTCTTCAGTGAGCACCTGCATGTGCTAAACCAGGGGATAAAATGACGAGCTAATACAGCTATGACTTCTGCCCTCTTAGAGCTTAAAGCCTAGTGAGTGAGGCAGATGTGAATCAAATAATTCTAAAAGTAAATTTAAATTGTGACTATGGTGATCCACTTTTGGCCTCTCAAAGTGCTGGGATTACAGGCGTGAGCCACCGTGCCTGGCCAAGTTTTTTAAAGTATATATGCTTTTTTAAAACATAATTGTAATTGCACGCTTAAGAGACTACAGTGTAGGGTAAACATAACTTTTATATGCACCGGGAAACCAACAAATTCATATAACTCACTTCATTGCAATACTCTCTTTACTGTGGTTGTCTGGAACTGAACCTACAATATCTCTGGAATATGTCTGTATTTCCAGTAAATTGGTAAATCCAGAGGCTCGATCAAATTCAGGTTCTGATTTTTTGACAACTACAGGTGATGGTGTGTTCTTTCCTCAAGAGGTGCACCTAATGTGTTATTTGTGTGTTTGTGTGTGTGTATGTGTAAAGGGAGTGACGTTAACAGCTACTGATACACAATGCCTAGATTCATTCATTCGTTGGTGGGTACAAAATGGTATTACTCTAATTTGATCATTCCTTTTTCATTAATTAGCTGCAACATCTTTCTTAGCAGTCAGCCAGTAGAGAGAAACCAAACTATAACCAGTGCAACACTGCTTTTGTGTGTCTTATTTTATTTATTTTTTGAGACAAGGGCTTCCTCTGTTGCCCAGGCTGGCATGCAGTGGCATGGTCATAGCTCACTGCAGCCTCGAAGCGGGTAGATCGCTTGAGTCTAGGAGTTTGAGACAAGCCTGGGCAACATGGCAAAACCCCAACTCTCCCTCAAAATACAAAAATTAGCCAGGTGTGGTGACATGGGCCTGTAGTCACAGCTACTGGGGAGGCTGAAGTGGGAGGATTGCTTGAGCCCAGGAGTTCAAGGCTGCAGTAAGCTATGATCACATGGCAAAACCCCAACTCTCCCTCAAAATACAAAAATTAGCCAGGTGTGGTGACATGGGCCTGTAGTCACAGCTACTCAGGAAGCTGAGGTGAGAGGATCACTTGGGCCCAGGAGGTCAAGGCTACAGTGAGCTGTGATTGTGCCACTGCACTCCAGCCTGGGTGACACAGCAAGACCCCGTCTCAAAAAAGTAAAATACATAATAAAAAATAAAGTGGTGAAAGTTGTTATTTTCAGGAGAAGGAAATGGGGACAAGGAACTGCCATTTTCATAAAAAATCTTGCAGAACAAGTTGTCCATTTATGTGCATGTATAACTTTGATGAAAAATAAAAGCTAAAATGAAAGGATAAGACAAAGAAGGATCATGGGCTTTGTATGACACAGACCTGTGTTTGAGTCTGGAATCCCTTACTTCGTCAGTAGGGTGTTTATCAGTCACAGGACCTCTTTGAACCTTGGTTTTCTTATTTTATTTTACTTTTTTTTTGAGACAGACTTTTGTTCTTGTTGCCCAGGCTGGAGTGGAATGGCATGATCTTGGCTCACTGCAACCTCCATCTCCTGGGTTCGAGCGATTCTCCTGCTTCAGCCTCCCGAGTAGCTGGGGATTACAGGCACGAGCCACTATGGCTGACTAATTTTTGTATTTTTAGTAGAGACAGAGCTTCACCATGTTGCCCAGTCTGGATTTTTCCTAATATTTAAAAACATTTTTTTTTGAAACAGAGTCTGTCTCTGTTGCCCAGGCTGGAGTGCAGTGGTGTGATCCTGGCTCACTGCAGCCTCTGACTCCGAGGTTCAAGTGATTCTCATGTCTCCGCCTCCCGAGTAGCTGGGATTACAGATGCGCCAACATGCCCAGCTAATTTTTGTATTTTTAGTAGTGATGGGGTTTCACTATGTTGGCTAGGCTAGTCTCGAACTCCTGACCTCAAGTGAACAACCCGCCTCGGCCTCCCAAAGTGCTGGGATTACAGGTGTCAGCCACCGTGCTCGGCCAGTTTTCTTATTTTAAAATGAGGTGGGGGGTTGGGGTGAGGGGGCTAATTCCCACCCTGTCCAGATCTCACGATGGTGTGATAGTGAATTGGAAGATTTTGTACGCTGTGCAGGATGAACCCCACAGGAAGTGTTATCCTCCCCGATAAGACACAGCCTTGGTGACTATTAAGGGGCAGGCTGTGCTTCAGGTGCCAGAGAACCTCGGCAAATCAAGAGGTGCCAGTCCCTGCAGTCCAGCCTCAACTTCTCTCCTCTTCCCTCTCCTCAGTCAAGAAGAAGCAACTAGTTCCACTTGGTAGAAAATGTGCCCAGTCAAAGTCGAGCCTTTCTGGGTCCCATGCTTACCTGTGTGCTGCATTAATCCGCCAGCTCTCTGTCAAGGGGCTTCCTTCCTGTCGTGTGCCCCTCCCGCTGTCACTCTGCAGCATCCAAATGTGCTCTTCAGAAGCCACTTCCTCATGGGAACTGAATCCAGACTTTGGAGAAGCTGCCACCAGTCCATAGTGGGAGTCAGGCTTCCTCAGAGTGTGGCTGAACAAATTGAAGATGATAATTAATAATTAAGATGGTAAGATGATTAATTAATTATCTTAACATACTTGTGTATACATGAGGGAAAGCTGAGAGTTTTGCCTCAAAGCACAGCTGGCTGGAGCGCTGGATTGAGATGGTCCTGAAGCCGAGTTCAAAGGAAAGGAGCGTGGTGGTTAATTAGCGGCGTCTGCTGCGGGCCGGGGAGGGGAGAGTGGTAGTTTGCCCACTGTGCATTTGTCATCCTGACCGAAACGATTTCTTCCTGTTTTCTATTGAGGCACAACCTTCATAAAGTGCACTGATTTTAAGTGTATAACTTGATGTACGTTTACATACTTACGCTTAAATGTGTATATATGTGCATAAATATTTATACACACACGTACACACATTGGCACCACCTAGATCAAAATACAGACCATTTCCAGAGGCCCAAAATGTCCCCTTATGCCGGCTTTCAGTTACTGCCGTCTCAAAGGCAACCATTATTTTGACTTCTGTCACTACAGATTAGATTTACTTGTGTTCTATTTCATAGAAATTGGATTAAACAACATATATTCTTGTGTCTGGCTTCTTTCACTCAGCATAATGCCTGTGCAATTCATTAATGTTGTTCAGCGGTTTGTTCTTGCTCATTATTCCATTGTATAGCTATGCCACAATTTGTTTATCCATTCTCCTGTTGATGAACATTTGAGCTGCTTCCAGTCTGAGCTATTCTGAATGAGGCTGCCATAAATATTCTTCTACATGTCTTTCGGTGGACCTAACCACTCATTGCTGTTGTGTGTACATATATCTATATCTATATGTCTATATTTATATATACATATACAAACATATATATATATCCAGGAGAGAAAGTACAGAGTCACAGGGTAGATAAATGTTTAGCTCGTGGAGTAGCTGAGTTTGACTCACCAAGCCCTGAATTGCATCAGATGTGAATGGTTTCCATTGCACGTCAAACAGCGTGCTGGGCTCCAGGTATACACATATCTGTTAAACTGAGACTCTGATTCTGAGATATGATATCAACTTAGAGCAAGTCTTAAAGAAAAGCAAACACCTAATACAACCAGGCAGCTCATTATCTAACCTTTCCCTATTTTCATATTTTATAGTACTTCATATTTTTTTCTTCTTTTTTTTTTTAACACAGGGTCTTTGTTACCCAGGCTGGAGTGCAGTGGGGAGATCTCAGCTCACTGCAGCCTTGACCTCCGAGGCTCAGGTGATTCTCCCACCTCAGCTTCCCGAGTAGCTGGGACCACAGTTGTGTGCCACCACACCCAGCTAATTTTTGCATTTTTTGTAGAGATGGGGTTTCACCATGTTGCCCAGGTTGGTCTAGAACTCCTGGGCTAAAGTGATCCACCTGTCTCAGCCTCCCAAGGTGCTGGGATTACTGACAGGAGCCGCCATGCCTGGCCTCCATATTTTCAATTACTTAATTGAACTTTGGTTTCCTGCAGGCTCTAATAAACCTTGAATTCCCCCCAATTCTTTCTTGACTTTCCAGAGGTTTGTTTAGGCTTGTTTTGCCAGATATCACATCTTCTTTAGCTTTCTTTGGTTGTCCTAGAGCAGATCTATCTGTATTGGCTAGGAAAAGGGTTGGGGACACATCCCCAGTCCAGTAATCAGTTCTCTATGCCTGGAAACTTTTTTCCAATCAAGAAGAAAAAAACTTCTCCAAGAATGGCCTCTTTTAACATGGGCTTTTGCTTTTTGAAATAATAGCTGCTGTATTTATAGTCTGTATCGAATACTTGTGTTCGGCCACTAAATACTTCTGGCTATAGAAGACTCCTGACTTGTACATTTGCTTTTGATTTTAACAAGGATCACACGTCTTGTTTCAGCAATATAGGACCTTGTTCACGGTGGATGCACGATAAATATTGAATGAACTTAATGAAAATCATTTAAGAAAACATTACATAGACTGTAACTAGAGGCGATGGAAAGTTCCTTCCAGCTCTAAGGTTTTAAGGCGAAGCCCTCAGAGGATATCTTCATCCTCAGCCTTGGGGAAGGAGTGGGGAGATGAAGGAGGGAGGGAGGGAGTGGCTCTTTTTTTCCGTGTAGACAGGAGTGGAACTGCGTGGGCAGCGATCGGGGTTCTCTGGGTTGGGTGTATTCATCCAGCCTCCAGCTACTCTGGCTCTAAACAACGGTCAGTACTCTTGGATTTCTAAATACTGTCTTTCCTCAAAGATTAAGGACCTGGGTTTTCTAGTCCCATTTCAGTTCGTTTCCGTTTCACAAGCATTTATTGAGCACCTACTAGGTTCCAGGGACTGCGCTGGGGGCTAGACTGCACACATGAGTTGCACAGAAGCTGATAGATAGGTGGGCAGGTAGACGCACAAAGACTTCATCTCAGTATGTAAGCAGGGTGGCCCAGGGAAGGCTTTCGGCTCTGCCCCCAGAAGTTCTGTGACCTTGGGGCAGCTACTTCTCCTCTAGGGGCGCTATTTCCTTATCCGTAAAATAGGGGGATTGCAAGATTTTCTTTCTGAAGTCGCGTCCGGCTGTACTGAGCAGGGGGCTATGCATCTGTCCCCACCGAGGGACGCTAAGGACAGGGTAGTTGGACAACTGGAGGGGCCTCAGAGTGGACAAACCCAGAGCTTCCGTGGGTGCGCCCCTCACAGATGGTGCCTGAGACCTCCCGAAGGGCCTCTGCGCCGCCCCCATTCCCGTTTGTCCGGAGGCGCTGTTTTGATTGAACCAGTAGAGGCGCGCGGTTTCCGTTTGCTCGGCGCTCCTCTTAGGAAACAAAAGCGCCCACCCCCCAGCGGCGGTCCAGATGGCCCGGCCCCGCCCTGCCCTTCCGCGTCCTCGCG
>NW_012116444.1:989270-989934 GCF_000951035.1 Colobus angolensis palliatus
TCTTCGCTTATTTTTTAAGCACCCTTTGCAGATCTGCAGCAGCTCTCTCAGTGCAGGAATAGAAAATGTGTTATTTAGTATTTAGTGTGTTCACATACAATCAATACATTTGCTATATGAAATTTAGTGGTAATTTTATTCAAACTATAATTTGGTAATTACATTTTTATTTCTAAAATTTTTTGTAGCTTATTGTAGAAAATATGGAAAATATAGAAGGGTATAAAATAAGAGGCTAAAAGTCAGTGATAATTCCAATGATGTTAACATTTGGGTATATTTTCTTTTAATTAGATTAGATTTACTTTTAAGTTCATTGAATGTTTTTAGGCTAGGAGCTGCTGAATCTGGGTTTTTGCCATTTTGAGAAGGGCAACTACATTTGTAATGAGAAGGCCACCCACAGTCTGTGAAGGAAAGGAAAGGTCTAAGAATATCTGGGTTTCGTGTCAGTTACACAAGCAGACCCAGAACACACACATTTGCAGAAGTAGCTAAGGAAAAAGAAGAAGAAGGAATCCTCTAAAATTACTTGTACATAATGTTGTCAAACGGAACTTTCTCTGGACAGACCTGTTCCCTAAGTTATCCCTATTACCAATTTTGGCTTTTTAAAACAATGAACACACTAACCACATGCCTGTACTGCAGCATAAGGCACTTT
>NW_012116444.1:991162-1014448 GCF_000951035.1 Colobus angolensis palliatus
ATGGTCTTGATCTCCTGACCTCGTGATCTACCCGCCTCGGCCTCCCAAAGTGCTGGGATTACAGGCTTGAGCCACCGCGCCCGGCCATATTTACTTTTTTGAGACAGGGTCTTGCTCTGTTGCCCAGGCTGGAATGCAGTTGTGTGAACACAGCTCACTGCAGCTTTGACTTCATGGGTTCAAGCGATTCTCCCAGCTCAGCTTCCTGAGTAGCTGGGGCTACAGGCGAAAGTCACCTTGCCCAGCTAATTTTTATATTTTTTGTAGAGATAGTGTTTCACCGTGTTGCCCAGGCTGGTCTTAAACTCCTGAGGTCAAGTGATCTGCCTGCCTTTGCCTCCCAAAGTGCTGGGATTACAGGTGTGAGCAACTGCACTTAGCTCATAAAGTGCTCTCATTTGTACTACCCATTCAATCCTCACACTGGCCCCAGGAGGTAGATCTTAAATAAATGCATATTTTACATCTCAGCTCTGCCACTTATGTGCTGTGTGACCTTGGGCGAGCTCCCAAACGTCGTTGTGCTTCCAGCTCCTTCTAAGTTTCTTGGGAGTGTTAAATGATTTAATAGGTAAAGGTCTTGGAACAGTATGAGCCCCTGAAATTTATAGGTACAGTGGAAGTGTTTGTTAGTTGGTAGGATTATTCTTTACAGACAAGGCCCCCAAAATGCAGGTGGATTAATGAGCTCACTGATGCCACATTTTTGTCATCTTCTTGGACTTTGGAGGACTGAAAGCTGACTCCGATGGAGAAGGAGATGCAGTGGAGAAGGGGATACGATGGAGAAGGGGGTGCGATGGGGAAGGGGATGTGATCGAGAAGTGGATGTGATGGAGAAGGGGGTGTGATGGAGAAGGGGATGTGATGGAGAAGGGGATACGATGGAGAAGGGGGTGTGATGGAGAAGGGGATACGATGGAGAAGGGGGTGTGATGGAGAAGGAGATGCAGTGGAGAAGGGGATACGATGGAGAAGGGGGTGCGATGGAGAAGGGGGTGCGATGGGGAAGGGGATGCGATGGAGAAGGAGATGTGATGGAGAAGGGGGTGTGATGGAGAAGGCAATGCGATGGAGAAGGGGGTGCGATGGGGAAGGGGGTGTGATGGGAAAGGGGGTGCGGTGGAGAAGGGGGTGCGGTGGAGAAAGGGGTGCGGTGGAGAAGGGGATGCCATAGAGAAAGGGATGCGGTGGAGAAGGGGGTGTGGTGGAGAAGGGGGTGTGGTGGAGAAGGGGATGCAGTGGAGAAGGGGATATGATAGAGAAGGGTTTGGCTCTATGATGGGCTTCCAAACAGGGTCTCTTCCTTCCTACCTGCCATGGGAGGCAGAAGGGGCTGAGGCAGAAGACAGTTAGCAGAGAGATCATAGATCATATCTCATGCCTCAGCTTAAATCCCTGGATGACTTCCCATTCCCCTTTGGTGGGATGGGGTTGCTGACCTAACCCCGCATGAGGAAAGGCTTCTTGAGGAGTTGCTGCTTAAGCTGAGACCTGAAGGGTGCGGGGGGCCATGCCAGCCATTATATTGGGAAGACCATTCTAGGGTAGGAACCCGCCTGCACCGAGTGTTATGTGCTTGATAAACTGCGAGAAGCCTGTGTGGCTGAGGTCCCGTCCTCTCTGGCCGGTTTCGGGGCACTTGTCAGGGTCATGTAATTTTCTGTTTGTTTGACTGTCTTTCCCCAGCACACACAGCATGTTTTGAGGGCGTGAGGTATTGTCAAAAATCTCTTCCACATTTCTGTTTCTGGCCAAGAAGACATAATGGGACAATTTTACCCCTCCTGGCTTAAACAACTGAAAAGCCAGGGAAAAATGGAAACAACTGTTATGAGACACTAAACAATGGGTAGTGTGGGGCAGTGTTTTCTGAGAGAGGGGAAACAAGTGGGATGAGCCCTGTAATTGCCTGGCTTACAGCCTGGAGAGAGTTTCCAGGCCACAGAGCAAGAGGGGGACCCAGGTGGAACCGGCATCAATCTGAATGGAGGAATTGGAGCTGAGAGTCCAGGGAGGCCAAGGTAGCTCAGGTTCCCACGGAAGACAGGAGAGGAAATTGCTGCACAGAGAGAACGAGCAGCTAGAGATCTGCCGATGGTTCTTCCCTGCTGTGCCACCCTCTCCCCCCTCAGTCTGCAGCTGAGAACTGATCAGTGCCTGTGTGTAAACTATCTGAAGGTGGGAAAGTTCCACCCAAAAGGAGCAGGCAGAACAATCCTTGGAGTTCCCACAGGGTTGGGATTAGCTGGCATTCCCACCAGCCAGAGCAGAAACCTCCTAATTCACAGGGCACTGGGGAGAGCTTTCAGAAGGGTAGGGAAATCAGCCTTTGACTACAGGCTAGTCCTGGTCCTGCCTAAGAAAGCTTAAAAACAAGCCTCAAAAGAATCCAACTGGCTCCGAGCAACTTGACTGTGTTCCAGGACAAAGCTCAAGAATATTTTTTTAAACTACAAGAATATCCAGCACCCAACAAGGTAAAATCCACAATGTCTGGCATGAAATCTATAATTACCGGGGTACAAAGTACCATAGCTCCCCTTTATCCATGTTTGCACTTCCTGTGGCTTCAGTTATCTGTGGTATAGTGCAATAAGATATTTTGAGAGAGGGGGAGGTAGAGAGACCACATTCACATACCTTTTATTATCGTATATTGTTATAATTATTCTATTTTTCTTATTAGTTATATTGTTAATCTCTTACTGTGTCTAATTTATAAATTAAACTTTATCAAAGGTATGTAGATATAGGAAAAACATAATAGGGTTTGGTACTATCCTTGGTGTAGACATCCACTTGGGGTCTTGGACAATGTTTCCCTATGTAGATAAGGGGGGACTACGTAGTAGGAAAGTATGATCCATAATGAAGAAGAAAAGCAATCAATCATTTCAAACCCAGAAATGATACATATAATAGAACTGGTAATGTAGTTATTACAACTATATTCCATATGTACATGAAGGTAGAGGAAAATATAAGCATGTTAAGAAGACATATGGAATATTTAAAAAAAAAAATCCAAGTAGATTTTCTAGAGATGAAAAGTACAATGTCTGAGATAAGAATTGTACCAGATGGGGTCAGTACGGTGACTCATGCCTGTAATCCCAGAACTTTGGGAGGCTGAGGTGGGCAGATCTCTTGAGATCAGGGGTTTGAGACCAGCCTGGCTAACATGGTGAAACGCCATCTCTACTAAAAATACAAACATTAGCTAGGTGCAATGGCACATGCCTCTAGTCCCAGCTACTCGGGAGGCTGAGGCAGGAGAATCGCTTGAACCCGGGAGGCGGAGGTTGCTGTGAGCTGAGATTATGCCATTGCACTCCAGCGGTGACAGAGTGACACTCCATCTCAAAACAAAAAACAAAACAAAAAAAACTTACCAGATGGGATTAACAGCAGATTAGATGTTGTAGAAGAAAAGATAATGAACATGACAATACACCAAGAGAAACTCACCAAAATGAAAGAGAGAAACAAGATTAAAAAAAGGAACAGGGCATCATCCATGGACTATGAGACAACTCCAAATGGTCTAATTATGTATAAATGGAGCCCCCAAAAAAGAAGAAAGAGAGGAGGGAACATAAAAAAAAGTGAAGAAATAATGGTTGAAAACCTTTTTTTTTTTTTTTGAGACAGAGTCTCGCTTTGTCGCCCAGGCTGGAGTGCAGTGGCCGGATCTCAGCTCACTGCAAGCTCTGCCTCCCGGGTTTACGCCATTCTCCTGCCTCAGCCTCCTGAGTAGCTGGGACTACAGGCGCCCGCCACCTCGCCCGGCTAGTTTTTTGTATTTTTTAGTGGAGATGGGGTTTCACCGTGTTAGCCAGGATGGTCTCGATCTCCTGACCTCGTGATCCGCCCGTCTCGGCCTCCCAAAGTGCTGGGATTACAGGCTTGAGCCACCGCGCCCGGCCGAAAACTTTAAATTTGATGAAAACTGTGAACAAGATACAAGAAAGCCAATGAACCCAAAGCACAGATCTCTTCTATTTCCAGTGCGTGGCTCTCAGCTGGCATGACATCAATGTCTGATGAATAGATGAATGGTTGCTGTCAGTGCAGGCTGTCTCCCTGCTTTCTCCCTTTCTTTTCCTCCTCTTCTCCCACCCCAGCACCCACTTTGCTTCTCTCTTGCTTCTAGTACTTCTATTTACCAGAGTTATCTTGGATGCCTATGGTGGTCTCTGGGCTATAAAAGCCACTAGGAGCTTGTCCTTGCTGTAGGCTTTGCCACTGAGAGCCTCCAATAATTCAGCCTCCTCCAAATTTGAGCATAGCCAGGGGTTTAGAGATTAAAGCTAAAATATCATGAGTCCTGCCGGCACAGACTTCCTGGGGACTCCTGTTTTCGTAGTTCCCCTGTGGTGGCAGGGGCAGGAGGAGTGCCAAGGATGGACTGCATGCTGTGTTCTGCCTGGGCGTGTGGCCTCATTCATGGCCCACCTCTGCAGCTTCTTTGCCATGTGAGGTCAGGCTGGTTGCTTTACTTCTCTGGGCTTCTAACTGTTTACTGGTGCCTGGATTTGATCATTTTTTAATCCCCTTCCAGCTCTGACATCTTATACTTCCCTGCCACTCTCCCTTGACCATCTTTCTCTTTGATGTGCCTCATCCTTGCTAATGGTGTGTGGAACCTGGAGAGGAGGAAGGCAGGTGGGCCTGAGACCCATTGTCCCTACCAGGCTCCTTCCTTCAGTGGCTCCCCAGAGTTTTCAGTCTAATTCCAAACTCATCACTCAGCACACCAGGCCTTGATTCTTAGAGCACGGTCTCTGAAATCACCTGCATCAGAATTAGCACCGCCTGTAATCCCCCATCCCCAGCTTGTTAACAGTGAAGATTCAGATTGGGAAGGTTGGGGATGGGTCACAGGAATCAGCGTGTATGATAAGCACCCCAGGGGGGGTTAAAATGTATTGGTAGGGGGAAATTAGCTCATTCTACACAGGGTAAAAAATATGAACAAAGGCTGGGTGTGGTGGCTCAGGTCTGTAATCCCAGCACTTTGGGAGACTGAGGTGGGAGGATAACTTGAATCCAGGAGTTTGAGACCAATCTGGGCAACGCTGGGAGACCCATCTCTACAAAAAACAAAACAAAACAAAAAACAAACAACAAACAAACAAAAAACAATTAGCCAAGTATGGTGACACGTGCCCGTAGTCCTGGCTACTCGGGAGGCTGAGGTGAGAGGATCGCTTGAGCCCAGGAGTTGGAAGCTGCAGTGAGCTGTGATTGTGCCACTGGACTCCAGCCTGAGCAACACAGCATGACTCTATCTCAAAAAGCAAACAAACAAAAAAAAACCCAGACAGTAGAAAACAAGCATCTGCTGCAACTGTCTCCTTGCTACCTCCCAAGTCACCTCCCTGGAAGCACCAGATTCCAGAGACACTGGTTCCAGAGGTAGTGCATTTCCAAGCACATGCATACGTAGACACGTGTTTGAGGACAGGGCCAGGCCAGGTGATGCTAAAAGCCCAGTGAAGCCAGAGAAAGGCTGCACCAGGGCCTCTGGGGTGTGTCCTCATTACTTCCGTAACCTCCATCTGTGCTTCCCACCCGAATCCCCTGCCATGCTCCAGCCTTGCTGGACGTGCCCCAGCTCAGCCATTGAGAATGCTGCTCCCAGTCTGTGTGACTTGCCTCCTGTACTTCTCTTTGCTGAGAGAGCCTTTCTTCCTGTTTTTTGCCCAAAGAATGCCTATTTATCCTTCAAGACCTAGTTCAAGTGCCTCCTCTTCCAGGGAGCCTTCCAGCCCCACTCTGTGCCCTCACTCTGGGTTCTCTGCAATTCCACATTCGCTGACACCCAAATGAATATGCTTTCCCGCTTCCTGTTTCTGTGCCCCCACTGGACAGTGAGCCCACTGAGGGCCAGGGCCATTCTTGTCCCCTGTTGAATTGCTGAGTTCCAGTACAGCATATGTAGTACACAGATACTCCGTGAGTGGTGTTTATCTGATGTCTACTTAGCAGGCATTCTGTCTCACTTTTGCCTTTTGCAGCTTGGAAATCCACCCCACAGTGCTCCTCAGCCTCACCCAGGCTCTCCTGCTTCCTGGTGCTCCAGAAGGGGCTGGTGGAGGCGGGGAGAGGACCCTGTGCAGAAGCCATAAAGAGAGCGCTCTCTCCTTGAATCACACGTGGGAAGTGGCCCTCAACTCCCAGCACACATGGCTGAGAGGACTCAGAGGGGACTCACGTCACTGGGCTGGGGAGACTCAACCCCAAATTTCCCTTCCAGGAGGTTGCCCTGCTGGCGACAGGTGAGCAGGGCCGGGCTTGGTAGAAGCAATGTGCCAGGCCTGCCTCCTCCCCACCCGTGCAGTGGGAGCAGGTGGCCTGGCTGTAGGGAGGGGGTAGGGAGACCCAAGATGGGGAGGGGCATGGGAGAGGAAATTGAAAAAACAGAGCGGGGCTTGGGGGTGTGCGGCCAGCCAGGCGGTTGTTTAACAAGTAAATGTGCCGGGCACGCTAATGAGCTGCGCTCATTCATGGTGAGCCGCCTCCTGAATCGGGGAGCTGGCCAGGTTCTGGGGTGGAGGAACCAGGGACCGGAGCCAAGCTGGGGAGCTGCCCGCTGTTTGGGCAGGGCCTCCCGTGATGGGCTGTCGGGGGAGTCTTTGTCCTGGGTCTGGGGGGCTCCTTCCTTCCCTCCCTTCAGAGGAAAAGCCAGGCTTTGCCAGGCAGCAGCAACTCAGCCCAGGACCTGCTTGGGATTCACTGTCCAGGCTGGTCTGGAAGCTTCTAGGACAGGGGCTGGTTCTCAGGAGCCACAGGCACGGCTGATCTTGCACACTCCCACCCCTCCTCACACCCTCTTCACACCCCTTCACTCTGTCACTCTGAGGACTAAGGGGCATGTCACCCGGCTAATCAACACTCTCTCCCTTCTCCACATGAGTCTTGGCTTCGAAGGGGCCCTCCAAGGTCCTGGGACCGGGGAGCTACTGCTGCAGCAGAAGGCTGGGGACCAGATATCTTCAACAGCCTAAGTGCTGTCTGTGACAGGCCTACTAAGTGCCAGGTGCTGGGGTGTGTGTCTGGGCGAGTGAGTGAGGATGCCAGGAGGTGGGCAGGGTTGTGGGGTGTGGAGAAGCAGCTGCAGGTGCTAAGAGGGGATAAACAAAGCAGCAGGCACAGAGGAATGTTACTCTGTCTGAGGCTACCGGGAGGGCACGGATAGAGGGGCTGGGGCCCCATGGAGCAGGAGCTGGTGAGCTGCAGGGCAGGGGCAGCCCTCTCAGACTCCAGCCTGGTTTGTGGGAAGCTTCCCTAATATCCTACCACATAGGCACCCCTGAGAAAGCCCTGCGCCCTGAGAAACTGAACTGATGTTCAAGAACCTGCTGCCCAGATGGAGGTCATGGACAGGGATGTGTGAAAACTTTCAAAAGAACTGTCAAAAGCCCATGAAATCAGCTGCATAAATTGTAACATACTGTGCTATGACAGTAGAGAGACTGCAAATTTTTCATCAACATGGAAAAGAAAAACAAAGAAAATGCCTGAGGCTTGGGTACCTTGTGGGTAAGTGTTCAACCTTGTGGAGTCCATCAACATCCTCCATCCCCACCCCGCCCAGCACTCTCCCCACCAAATGCATCCATGCTGTGTCTGGACCCCGGCCACTCCTGAGACGGGAGGTGTTTCTCGGGCTACCCAGCAGTGTCCTCTTGCCAGGCAGCCTCACATCGGGGCGCCGACTGCTGGACACTGCCCCAGCGAGCCACAGCTGTCCTTAGCTTTGAGGAGATCTTTCATCTTTTCTGGGGTTGAGGAGAATTCTCTCGCCACCTGGATGTCCTGTTCATGCCCACGTCCACACATGCCTTACAGTGAGGAAGGTCCCTACCCAGCTGGGTGTGAGGCCTGGGTCTGACGGGGGTGGCCTGTGGGGTTCTTTCTCAAGCAGGCTGCCCAGCCCTATGCCAGCCCTCTCTGTCTCCTTTGATGACAAGATGGAATATTCATTTTCATCTGTTTCCACCTGTCAGAAATGGAGGAACGCCGGTGTGAATGGAGGAAGATGTTTGCTAGATTTCCAAGTCTCCTTAATGTCTCGTCCCTCTCTTCTACAACAGGGGAAGAAGCCCGTGTAACTGTATGGTACAAATGTGCCCTGCTGAGCAAGTGTCCCAATCAGAGCCATTCTCATACTGGGCATGGGGCTGGCTTGTTACCCTCTGAGAAGTGGGTGCATGGTGGTAGGAAGGAGACTGTACTTGGCCTAGAGCTTTCGTGGAGCGCCCCCCGCCCCCGGTTCCGCCCCTGGCAAAGCTCCACCCTCAAAGTCCAGGCTAAGTAAGGTTGGTGGCTTGAGGATGCCATCTGGGGCACAAGCACAGGGTTTCCTTTAACCAAGAATTGGCATAGCGAGTCAGGTGGGGCCTAGAGGCCGCTGCTGCCGTCGGGGGATGGGGGAAACGGGTCTGACCCCGCTGGAAGGCGTCCAAGCAGCAAAATAAGACCTCCCTCCCACCCTGCAATAGCAGCTGGGGCCGCGGGTGCCGGGGTGCATGCGTCTAAATGTGTGCATCCTCGCTGTGTGTGTGTGTGTGCGTGCGTGTGCGCGCGCGCGTGTGTAGACAGCCAGGACTTGGCAGGTCGAGCCACACCCCCTCTTCCCTCCTCTCCCCTCCCCCGCAGCCCCCTGCCCGCTGGCGGCGCCTCGGAGGTTCCACCTTTGAAACTAGGCGGCTTGCAGCCGCCGAGTGGTCGTCGGGAGAGGGGGGCTGCGGGGGGAGGGCGGGGAGGAGCCCGGCCCTGGATGTGTGCTTTTCGATTGATGGATGACTGCCGGGTGGGAGCGAGCGCGCGGGTGTGTGTGTGATCGTGTGTGTGTGTGTGTGTGTGTGTGTGTGTGTGTGTGGTGTGCTCAGGGTGCGTGCGCGCGCGGGGCCTGCCCATTTTCCTCCTCGCAGCAGTCAGTTGGGAGCTGGAGGGAGGGAGAGGGAGACGCAGGCGGCGAAACGGCAGAGGAGCCGAGCGCCCTCCGCCCAAGGCGCCCTCCCTCCGTCCGCGCAGAGGCGCCGTCGCTTGGAGGAGTAAGGTGCCTCCCAGCCCGCAGGGGCGCCGCGCGCAAGCCCGCAGGTTGTTCGGTGGCTCTGCCCCGGGACTGCACCTGGAGGCGGCCCCGGACGGGGATGGTCAGCGGCTACCGCCGTCTGGCTCGCGAGCGGGACGCGGTGAGGGCACCATGGCGCTGACGCCCGGGTGGGGGTCCTCCGCGGGGCCGGTCCGACCGGAGCTCTGGCTGCTGTTGTGGGCAGCCGCGTGGAGCCTGGGAGCCTCGGCGTGCCCCGCCCTCTGCACCTGCACCGGAACCACGGTGGACTGCCACGGCACTGGGCTGCAGGCCATTCCCAAGAACATCCCGCGGAACACCGAGCGCCTGTGAGTATGGCCCCCGCCCCTGGCTCCCTGGCTCCGAGGTTGCCCTCCAACCTAGACGCAGTTCCGGACTTCGGGGTGGGGGCAGGACCACTGGGCCCGCTTGGGCTCTGCAGCCCACAGACCGGTCAGTTCTTGCCGGGATCTTTCCCGAACCAGGAGCCAGGAGCGCTGTGGTTTCCCCTTCCCTGGGATTCAAAGGGCCCTCGGCGGTTTGTCAGCTCCGGTCCTCACACCTGCACCCTGCATTCCGCCCGCCCTCCCCACTGCGCCAGCGCTTTATTCCTCCAGGGTGCCTGCGAACTGGTGCCAGAAAGCCTTCCTTGCACCCAGGAGGGACACTTCCCACACTCGCCAGGACAATGTCTCCTTTTGGGCACATGGGGCTACGGCCGCGTTCTGAGCCAGCTGCGCAGATTACCGCTCCCAGGGCTTGCTCCTGACGAAGGGCAGCAGGGTGGGATGGAGGCGAAGTTTCTGGTCTGCCCCTTCTTCTCCATTGTTTGCCCCAGAGCCTTGAGAATTCTTCCCTTGCAGGTGCCACGCATTGGTCCTCTACTCACCCGCCTCCCTCCCCACCCAGTCATCCCCAACGCAGGCAGACAATGGGACCTGAGGGCTTTGGGTATGTGGCTTGGGGTTTATAACATTCAGCACCCGGAAAGGGTAGGTGTGTCTTGGATGGAGAACCGGGTGGATAATGCCAAGAGGTCAGAAGCTTGGAGAGGGGGGCCCAAGGTTAAAGATATTGACCATGACAAGTCACATAAAAACAGCATTTCTCTTCCCCTGTTCTCTCTCACTCGTAAATTCTTGAGGAAACTTGACCCTTTTCTAGACCCACTAAGCTAGTAGAATGTGTGTGTGTGTGTTTGCGTGTGTGTATTTACAGACCTTTATACTTTGTTTTCTGAGTCTTCTGCATAATGTGTTTCTGTGTCAATTCCTAGTATTAAGGGGCCACCTTAATAGTGTGAGGCCATAAGAGTCCCCGTAATGGGCTGTGTGTGTGTAGATTTTGGTCACATGCAGGGCCTTTGTACTGCTCGCAGAGGTGACTGCACCAGGAGATTTTTGAACAGGGCTTTGGAGAAGGCTGCTGGCTCCTTTGAAACCTACCTACTCCTCCTTCCCACACTCCTTGGTGATTGCAGTGGCTCTCAGGAAAGGCGTGCATATTTTGATAACTTTCTAGCACATTTTCATGGCCCCCAGCTGGTCAGAGACAGAAATCTGACCCTGAGGAGAGCTATCTCCTGAATCAGACTCTGTACCAAGGCCAGCAATCAGTGAGCACATATTTGCCCCAGACTCTTCTTGGCTGCATCTGAAAAATTTCTGTGGAGGCTTCAGAGAATTTGCAATCTAGATGCAATCTAGATGGTGTGTGTGTGTGTGTGTGTGTGTTGCATGTGTATGTGTGTGTGTGTGAATGCTTGTGTGTTACAGGGCTAGGGAAAGGTAGTACCAAACTGAGTTTCCCATGGGCAGCGTGTGCATTATCCTGTGTGGACCCGGAGAGGAACTGAGGGTCAGAAATCTGTCCAGAGGACCTCTGTGGTGGCCTGGTCACCCTCCATGCCTGTCCCCTCTGTACCTGCTCCCTGCTCCCCTTGCCTTGTCCACCGGAGTTTCTCCTGAAGCTGCTACCCTGGTTGCAGCCTAGATCTAAGACACATTAGCTCCTCTTCTTTGCTTTTGAATCTTGAGTCTTAAAGTCATCTCCTCCATCCTTACTCACCACCTTTAGTGTTTAAGACTTCCACAAACTCTTTGGCTCTTTTGTGATCAGAGTGAGACGAAACAGAGTAGTACAGAGGAAAGAGGTGGTGTTCTGGGAGCTATACTACCTGGGTTCCAGCTCTGTCACCTATTAGCTGTGTGACCTTGGGCAAGTTACTTAACTTCTCTGAACCTTAGTTGCTTTCCATCAGGAAAATGGGGCTGAGGCTACATAAGGTATCTGGTTCTTGTGAGGATGGAAGATCCTGTATGGGAAGTGCCTGGTACCTTTTAATGCTCGCTAAGTGAGAGCCATTATTACGATAGGATAGGGAGGGGAATCTCATTATTTTAATTCAGCAAATGTTTCTGAGCCAGGAACTGCCCTGGGTGCTGAGGCATCAGCAGGGAGTGAGCCCATCCCTGTCCTCAAGGGGCACATGGTCTAGAGAACTGGGCGGAGGACCTCTAATGGTAAGCTCTCAGAAGAGGGCCAGGCAGCCTCAGGGAACAGGCTGTGGGAACACTGGGGTGAGAAGCCCTTTTCCAGGGTGAAGGGGTTTCTCAGAGGATGGGCCACTTTATCAAGGTTGCTTTGGATTTTGCCAAGCACAGAGGGCAGGCAATCTAGGCAGAGGGAATAGCTGGGCTCCAGGCCCAGCACATTCTGCTGCTTTTCAGGTCATGGGGCCTGCTTTCTTGCAGACCTCTTTTTTTCCCCCTTTTTTTGTAGAGATGAGGATCTAGCTATGTTGCCCAGGCTGGTCTCAAATCTCTGGGCTCAAGCAATCCTCCTGCCTCCGCCTCCCATAGTGCTGGGATTACAGGTATGAGCATAAGCAAAAAGCCAGCAGGTGTGAGCATGAGCCAAAAGCCTGCAGGTGTGAGTATGAGCCAAAAGCCTGCAGGTGTGAGTATGAGCCAAAAGCCTGCAGGTGTGAGTATGAGCCAAAAGCCTGCAGGTGTGAGCGTGCCTGGCCTGATATGGGAAGATGGACCAGCTTGTCCCTGGGGCTGAAACATGCTGTGGCCAGTGAGTGGAGTGGGACTTGAGGCTGGAAAGAGACGTTGGGAAGGGTCAGGAAGCCTTTCTATATGTGAACTTTTCCTCTGGAATTCCTAGTTGGAAGCCAGAGGTGAGTTATCCTGGGGAAGTGGAGCAGGTCTGATCTCTGCCATGTGGGCAAAGCTTCCTGGACTGGGAAAGTGCAGGGAGCCTGCCTGTTCTCCAGGCAGCCCCTGAAAGAGCTGCTCGAAGAGGAAAAGAACATCTTGAAAGAGGCCTTGGTAAGAGCCCAGGCAGACTCAAAATAACTGTGGCAAATGCTCTCTCTAATCAATATGAGTGTCATGCAATATCAGAGCCTGAAACAGTGGCTTCTTCTGAGGCTGTGAAATTTTTATGGACTGCAGCTGTGCATTTGCCTGTTGTCCTTTGGGCAGTTTCTGCGGCAGCCTGTGAGGCCTGGCAACTTTATGATCATATATTCTTTAACTCTGGGTCCAGGCCTGTCCCCCGAAATGGAAAGAAATTGTCATTGGTTTGCTGTGGGGATTTCGGGGAAGAGGTTGTGTAGGCCCCAGAGCTGCTGAGGAAATTGTTTCAGCCGGAGGGGCTGTGGGGCTGGTCAGCTGGGCAGGGAAGGGGTGCTAAATAATTCACTGTAATGAACAATTAAAATACAGAGCCAGGGCTGGGAGAGGCAGCAGAGGAGGCCCAGGAAGCTTCCTCTCTTTGTACTGCCCAGGCGCAGAGGGACCCAGCCATGGTCACCGTTATTTTTTTTTCTTCCACAATGACCTTGACTTTCAGTTGGACTTGATTTTTAATTAAAAGAATCTTTTAACTAGAGTGTCCAGGAGAGTGCGAGAGTACAGTATGTGTGGACATCGCTGGGTCCCCCAACCCTCGGCACATTGGGTATTTGAGGCCTGTGGAAGATTCCCCTTGTGGGTGCAGAGAGGGGAAGTTGCCGGAGGGAGGCAGGCAGGGCCTTTGGGGAGGCCTACTGTTCTCTCTTTGCCTCCAGGCCCAGCACATTCTGCTGCTTGTCAGGTCTTTTTTTCCGTTTTTGTAGAGATGGGGATCTAGCTATGTTGCCCAGGCTAGTCTCAAACTTCTGGCTCAAGCAATCCTCCTGCCTCAGTCTCCCAAAGTGCTGGGGTTACAGGCATGAGCCACTATGCCCAGCCTTGCTGTCCTCCTTATGTGCCCTTCCCTCCTTGCCAGTTGGCCCACCCTGCCCTATCTCCATGCCTGCTGTAGAGGCCTGGGAGGCCCTCTCTAGACTCAGCTCCCTGAGCTCGAGGTCTCATTTAACAGGGCTGAGTGGTCACACAGAAGGGAGGCTGTCCAGGGCACCTGAGGCGGATCCTCTGGGGAGCCTGTTTGAAATTCCAATAATAATTGTATGGTGACCTTGGTAAATGAGGTCAGGGGCCACTGCAGCCACATCTGCCATCAGGGCCTGGTTGGATCTGAGCAGGCCACCATGGTCTCCTGCAGCAGAGACCTGAGCTGTGCAGGGGAGGTTCCTCCTGGCAGGGCAAGAGTCCCCTGCTTGCTTAGGCTTTGGTGTGGTTGCCAGCACACTGGCTTATTGCTGGGCTCTGAATGACTGGTGTTAGGACCCCCATGCTGTGCCTCTCCCTGCTCTGAGACCCAGTTTCCCCATCTGTAAAAGGGGATGATGACAGCTGTGCAGGTTGATAGTGAGCAGTAAGTGAGGCAACGTGCCACACTTGGCACATGGCTGGTGTTCGCCCTTGCCTCGGCCTCTGGGGCTGATGACACCTGCTACCTCAAAGGGCCTTTGCACTCACTCATGCTACGGTTGTGAAAATGCTTTGTGATTCAATCATTAGGATATTATTGTTATTATTTGGAAAGCTCAAGCTAGAGGCTCAAGGGTTTGGGTGGGGCAGAAGAGAGCTCGGGAGGTAAGGATTTGAGCGCTGGCTCTCTTGCAGTCTGTCTGCTTAGAGCACAGTCTGTCTATTTAGAACACTCATTTACCTTTCCTGGGCATCTCTGCCCCTTTCCCTCGGGATCTGGAGACAGAGTGAGGACCGTATGCAGGGCGGGTGGTCGTGATGGCAGGGCTGTGAAGCCAGACTGCCTAGGTTTTTAACCCCACTCTGCCACCCAGCAGCTGGGGAGGCCTTGGGCAAGTGATGGGGTTTAATTCCCTCATTCAACAGATAGCTATCTATTGAACGTCTGCATTGTGCCAGATGAATAGTGCCGGACAGAAACACAAACCCCAGTTTTAGTCCAGCAGGGGAGATAGAGATGAATGACATAATATAAGAATAAGCACATAACTGCAAGCTGGGATAAGTGGTCTGGAGGAAAGGGCGACTTCTCAGAACCGCATTTCCTTGCCCATAAAGTGGGGATGATGATAGGGCCTGCTTCAAAGGGTGGTCATGAGGATTAAATGCGGTAATGCTCGCAGAGGCGCTTCGCACGGGGCCTGGCAGACAGCAAGTGCCCAATAAATGGTAGTATTATTATTGTTATTAAGGTGACAGAGAATTGCAGGGATGTGAAGGAAATTTGGGCGTCACGCTGGATCCCAGGGTGGCCTTCCTCTTCCTCATCAGGCAGCCGATGGGAACCCTGGGGCACAAGCAGGGGGTGGGGGCTGATGTTCCTCGGTGCCCCTTCTTGTGCGGGGCAGTCGGGGTGTCGGTGGCCCAGGCTGCCCGAGGCTGCCAGCAGGGGCGGCCGTGCTCTTTTGGGGCTGGGCCGCTCCTGCATCATTGGGAGCAGACGGGTGCTTGGCGGAGTTGCCGCCTCCAGTTCTGTGCCGGCATTAGCAGCTCGGCGGGGCTCTTGCTTAATGGGATTTTCTTCCGAAATGCTGTAATTATCGCCATACAAATACTTATTACCCAGAGCAGATGACGGCCGGGCCTTGGGCAGTAGCCAGGGAGCTGGGCTGTGCTGGGGGGCGGGGAGGGTGTGGAGAACTGGCTCCTCTTTTTGACAGAGCTTATGACCCTCTCCTCTCCTTTCTGGAACCCAGCCTGTGGCAGACAGACAGCTGTTGGGCACCTGCAGGGTGCATAGAGTCATTGAGAGAGGCCTGAGGAGCTTTCGGCCTGGTGAGGGAGAAAGAACAAATGTGTAAGGATGTCCGTAGAGGCGAGGAGCACAGTGGCTACCAGCCCAGGCTTCAGTCCGAGAATGGCCCAGTTTGAATCCTGGCTTCATCACCTACAAAGAGATCTTAGACAACTCACTAGCGGCTCAGCTTACTCATCTGTAAAATGGGACCAGTGGCAGCATTTACCTCGTAGGCCTTGAAGTTCAGATGAGATGATTTTTTAGAGACAGGGTCTCACTATATTCCCCAGGCTGGTCTCAAATTCCTGGGCTCAAGCAATCCTCCCACTCAGCCTCCCGAGTAGCTGGAACTACAGGCATGCATCACCATGCCCAGCTAATTTCTTAGTTTTGATAACTGTCCATGGTTATGAAAGAGGTTAATGCTAGGGAAAGCTGGCTTAAGGCAGCAAGAATAAAGATGAATAATTAGAATAGAGCAATGCCTGGCACATAGTCAGTGCCCCATCAGTGTGGAGATCAGTCTGATGAGAGCCGCTCGATGGCAAGGAGGGATTGGATTGTTGCTGTGTTGTGGAGGCAGGGTTTGAACCGGGGCTTGAAGACCGGACAAGACTTAGGTTAAGTAGTAAGGGGAAGTGAGGGTAAGGGAGTTTGGTAGCATTCAGAAGGTATGTGCCATGTATTTGGGAAGGAGAGTGAGAAGCAGACCCCCCTGAGGGGGCGAAGATTTGTGTTGGTGAGTTCTGGGAGAGGAGATTAAAGAAATGGGTGGGCACCTAGGCCATGGGGCAGGGAAATGGGAGTCCTCAGAGGGGGTGTGTAAAACTTTTTATTAAATTTTAAAAAACAAATAAATGATTTTTAATAAACTTATGGTCTTGTGCAAACATCACAATCCAATTTGCTTTATCATAATCTCACACACACACACACACACACACACACACTTTCTCCTCTCTCTATCACACACACTCATAGGTAATTTTTTTCTGAACCATTTAATAATAGCTTGGAGACATTGTAACTTTTTTCCTTTAAATACTTGGTGGGTGTTTTCTAAGAACAATAAGGCTATCAACATCAGAAAATTAAATATCGGTGCAAAACTAAAATCCAGAATTCACATTCAGTTTTTATCAATTGCCAGGATAATGTCTTTCATGGCTGTTTTTTCCCAGGTCCACAATCCTGCCAGAATCACACATGGCATTTAATGGTCATGGTCTTTAGTGTCCCTTAATTTGGAAGAGTTCCTCAGCCTTTCTTTGTTTTTCTTGACTTTGACGTTATTGATATATGCAGGCTGATTATTTTGCAGAATGCTCCTCAGTTTGGCTTCATTTGATCTTTCCTCACGGTTACATTTGGGTTACGCATTTTTGCTGGGAATGCCAAATAATGACTCCGTGTCCTTCCTGGTGCACCATGTCAGAAGGCGGGTGATGTTGGTTTGTGCCAGTATTGGTGATTTTGTCTTTAATCACTTGATAAGTTGATGTCTGCCAGGCTTCTCTGCTGAGAGGTTGTTGTTTTCTTCTTTGGTATTAACAGGTAATTTGTTGGGGGATTGTTTGAAGCTAGGTGCACATTCTGTTTCTCATCAAGTTTTCATCCCCCTAGTTTTAGCATTCATGATGA
This sequence comes from Colobus angolensis palliatus, assembly GCF_000951035.1. Taxonomy (NCBI): domain Eukaryota; kingdom Metazoa; phylum Chordata; class Mammalia; order Primates; family Cercopithecidae; genus Colobus; species Colobus angolensis. The sequence goes on from NW_012116444.1 coordinate 1,008,009, forward strand.
TTTTCAACTCCATCATTTGTTTCTATTAGTTGACTTTCTACCGTAAGAAAGAACTTTCCCTTCTCCCTCATCTGTTTTGTTATTTTTATTTTTTGAGATGGAGTTTTTGCTCTGTTGCCCAGGCTGGAGTGCAGTGGCACAATCTTGACTCACTGCAACTTCTACCTCCCGGGTTCAAGCGATTCTCCTGCCTCAGCCTCCTGAGTAGCCGGGATTACAGGCACCCACCACCATGCCTAGCTAATTTTTGTATTTTTAGTAGAGACGAGGTTTCACCATGTTGGTTAGGCTGGTCTCAAACTCCTGACCTCAGGTGATCCACCCACCTTGGCCTTTCAAAGTGTTGGGATTACAGGCTTGAGCCACTGCACCAGGCCTGCTTTCCTTCTTTTTTATGGTTTCGTAGTACTGTGTAGTGTATATGTACCACATTTTCTGTCTTTCTTTCTTTTTTTTTTTTGAGACGGAGTCTCGCTCTGTCACCCAGGCTGGAGTGCAGTGGCGTGATCTCGGCTCACTGCAAGCTCCGCCTCCCGGGTTCACGCCATTCTCCGGCCTCAGCCTCCTGAGTAGCTGGGACTACAGGCCCCCGCCACCATGCCTGGCTAATTTTGTGTATTTTTAGTAGAGACGGGGTTTCAGCGTGTTAGCCAGGATGGTCTCGATCTCCTGACCTTGTGATCTGCCCGCCTTGGCTTCCCAAAGTGCTAGGATTACAGGTGTGAGCCACCACACCTGACCCACATTTTCTTTATCCAATCCACTGTTAATGTCCTGCCACCACCTTGACTTTAACATGGTTAGACTGATTTTGGACTTCTGACTTCCAGAACTGAAAGATAATACATTTGTGTTACTTTCAGCCACTAGTGTATGGTAATTTGTCACAGGAATCTACTACAGTCATAGAGTTCAAAGCTATTGCAGAGGCCAAGATATGAGGGGAAGTGAGTCTGGACCAAGGCAGAGAGAGCAGAGAGAGTAAGTGGGAACAGCATGGCGGACTCTGAGGCTCGAGCCTGAGAGAGTGATCTTGGGACTGGAATAAAGTTGGAAAAGGCCGACTGATCCTGGAGGAGAAGTTGTGAATTTGGCTTTTGCCTGTTTTCTTTGAATTGCCACTAAAAATCTACGTGAAAAAGATGGCCCCAGAGGTCGTGATGGGGAAGGTTACTCTGGAGAGAGAGATCGGGGGAGCCTCAGGGGAAGTGCTTCAACCTATGAAGGCAGTGGAACAGAAACTTTGGTAGGAATAAGGATCTCTTGGGAGGCTGGCACAAAATGCAGATTCCCAGCCCATCCTAGAGGTGCTGGCTCTGTAGATCTTCAGCAAGGCAATTCCAGTGATTTGGATTCTGGAGTGCCCAGGACACAGTTTAAGAAACACTGCTTGGTGCTGGGGTTTCCTGGAGAAGAAGGCAACATCCTTCGAGGACTTACACACATTAGCTCCCACCCACATTAGAGGGCAGGAGGAAGGGAAGGCGTCGAAGGAAGAGATGGTGGAGAGGCGGGAGGAACACCTGTCCTGTGTTTGACAGTGGGGAGCACTGGCTACATGTTTGTGGATTTGAACCTGGGCCAAGTGGTTATTGCAAAGGCCAAAGAAGGAGTTTGGCGAAGAGGAGGAGGGTTAGCAGCGTGGAGAGCATTCAGTCTGTCTGAGGAGGAGGTCCAAGGAAAGCTTCTGGAACATGAGATCAGAGGTCACTGGTAAAGTGGGAGCAGTTTCCTGGGAGAAGCAGAAGGCAGGAGGCAGATCGCCGGCAGCGAGTAGGTGGTAAGGAAGTTTGCAGAGGAGAAGACAGGCATGGGAACTCTGAAGGGGAGCAGGCTCAGGAGAGAGTTGCTTGCAGCATAGAGGCAGGTGGACTGGAGTCTCTTGGAGAGGGAAGGAGGGAGCCAGGGGTCTTGGGGAATGCGGGAATGGGGAGGGCTGATGATGGGCCAGAGAAGGACAGAAGCAGAGAGAGGTGAGAGGGAATTTTGATGGTGGCTGTGGTCGTGGTCGTGGCTTAGAGCCCCTCCCTCTCGCCGGCCTCAAATGAGCTGCTTTACCAGAGTTCCCTCTTTTACTCCTCATAACACTCCTGGGAGGAAGGTATTACTCACCTCTGCTTTGCAGATGAGAAGAAGGTTCAGAGAGGTGGAGCCATCTGCCCAGGGTTGAACAGCTGGCTGGTAAGTGGTAAGCTGAGATTCCCTGAGTCTTGAGGCTCTGAGACGTGCCTGTGTTTAGTTTTTAAATTTGGCTTCTGCTCTGTAGTCTTAGTGAGGCCTGACTTTATTCACTCATTCCTTCATTATTTGCCAGACATTCATTCAGTATCTACAAAACACCTGCCAGCTGAGCGCTGGGGCTGTAAAGGCAAATTGGCCATGATTGATTCCTGCCTGCACATGTTTGCTGGGTGGACCCAGGTTGCAGGCTGGTATAGGGAGCAAGGTGTCTGGTCTGGGGTGGAGAATGGTGAGCAGAGTTGGGCAGATTCAGGGAGGTGGTGGTGCAGGAGGAGGTCAGTGGTGGATGGCCTCCCAGGGGCCTGCATGGATAGAGAGCATGGAGGCCTAGGGGCTGTCAGTGGAGCCCTGGCTGCAGGGCTGTGGTTTGGGGGTAGGCCGCAGACCTGGGAAGGGGATTGGCAAGAGCAAGGCGGGGCCTTCAGAAGTGAAGGGATTGGGGTGCACTTTGGGCCTCAGGATAGAATCCCATGGAGTTGGGATTAAGAGCTGGGCCCTGACTACCTCCCACCCGCTAGGATTGCGACTGTCAAAAAAACAGAAACTAAGTGTTGACAAGGATGTGCACGCTGTTGGTGGGAATGTGAAACGGTGCAGCTACTGTGGAAAACAGGATGGTGGTTCCTCAAAAAATTAACAATAGAATCACCATATGACCCAGCAATTTCACTTCCAAGTAAATACCCAAAAGAACTGAATGCAGAGTCTCAAAGAGATATGTGTACACCCGTGTTCAAAGCGGCATTATTTACAATAGCTAAAACAAGGAAGCGAGCCACATGTCCACCAACAGATGAAGGGATAAACCAAATGTGGTCTCTATATATAGAATAGAATATGATTCAGCCTTAAAAAAGGACATTCTGACACATGCTACAACATGGAGGAACCTTGAGGACATTGTGCTGGGTGAAAAAGCCAGTCATAAAACGACAAACACTATGATCTCACGTATCTGAGGTACCCAGAGGAGTCACATTCAGAGACAGAAGGTAGAAGGGCAGTTGCCAGGGACTGGTGGAGAATGGGCGAGCTCTGTAGCATAGAGTTGCACTTTGCAGGTGAAAAAGTTCTGGAGATTGGTTTGCACAACCGTCTGAATATATATATTTTAAAGTAGTACAGTGCACTACAGAGCTAACTATGCACTTAAAAATGATTAAGATGGTAGATTTTATATTATGTATATTTTTACCACAATTGACAACTAAATTTTTGTTTTTAAAAAAGAGCTGGGTCCTGGGGTCAGATGTGCCAGAGCTCAAGTCCTGCTCCTCAACCAGCTGGGTGACCTGCAACAGGTCATCTAAACTCTTTAGGCCTCAGTGCCCTCATCTGTCAGTCAAGACTGATAAGGAGCCTCTGAGCCAGGTACCACTGTGAGGCTTAAATGAGCTGACTTGGTTGAGATACTACTGTAGCAATTGCTGTTTCTCCAGCCAAGGAAACAAGATGGGTCCCCAGGAGCCCAGGCGCAAGGGTGGAGTGGATCGATAGCAAATGGGCCCTGGCATGGGGTCCCTGCCTCCTCCTCCTTGGGGCTTCCCCACTGATCACATGTCAGAGGGTGGTCCCAGGCTGGAGTTGGTGTCTGGCTGTGGCTCAGACTGGTGGGTTGGAGGACTGGGATGCTGGGAGCCCTGGCTCCTCACCTACTGAGGCCTGAGGATGTGGGGAAGGCCCAGCTGGCTGACGGGAGTGCGTGCAAGGCCTCGACCATGGTATGCCAGCAGCCCCTGGGCAGGGTTGTTCTGGCAGCCTGTATTCAGTGAGCACCTACTATGTGCCAGGTATCCTCACAGGTGCCGGGGATACAGCAGTGAGCAAACCAGCTGCGGCCTCTCCCTTTACAGGTAGCTGGGAAACTGGCCTTAGACAAAGGACTTCCTATTGACCTGCAACTCCGATGGCTGTCCGAGCTCCAGAGGAGATAAGTGGGCACCTGGGCAAGCTGGTTTAGAGGAGGACGTTTGACTGGAGGCCTGAAAGCTGTTCGGACAGGGAGCCTGGTGCATGTGCTGGGGGCAGGGGAAGAGCTTGCTGAGCTCTAGGCTGCTCCAGGCCAGAAGGAAGCACTGATATTGAAGGGAATGGGGGAGCAGAGTGGAAGCTCTGCAGCTGGGGGGCTAGTATTTTCCTATTAAAGGGCTGAGGAATAATTATTCTTCTACCCCGTAGGCCAAGGCAGGCTGGCCAGAGGCCTTCGCCCTTCGGGAGCCACAGCTACCCTTTCCTTGGGCTCACTCTGCCCTTCTGGGCTCAGGTCTCCAGGACTTCAGAGTCCTCCAATACCTGCCAAGGCTTGCAGCTGTGCTCAGGGATCCCTCTGTGACCCCCTCCTTCCCCATCAACCTCAATTCCTGGAAACCCCAGGCTGTACCCGCTGGGGCCTCAGGCCCTCCTGCCTCACCGCTGCTTGAGGCCAATGCTGCCTTTGCTCAGATCCTCGTTACCCCCACTTGAGCCTGGGAGGTCAAGGCTGCAGTGAGCTGTGATCATGCCCCTGCTCTCTAGCCTGGGCTACAGAGTGAGACCCTGTGTTAAAAAAAAAAAGGGGTGGAGCTGGGATTCCAGCCCAGGCCCGTACCTTCAAGGCCTGAGTTATTTGGCCCAAACACTGAACCACTTGGATTGGCTTCCCAGCTCTGACACTCAGCCTGTAGGCTCCATTTCCTCATTTGTAAGGTGATGCAAAAGACGCCTACTTCCAAGGGATGTTGTAAGAAGTACGTGGAGCTCATGTTTATGAAGCAGCCAGGCCAGTGCTGCCCCGTGGAAGGGACCTGCCCCATTCCACCGGCTACCCTGGCTCTCCTGAAGACTGAGACCACCCCCGAGCAGGAGGAAGACAACCCGTCCTTTCCTCTTTCCTCCTGAGGGTGTCTGGAATCACCCAGCTGTCTCACTTAGCAGCTTGGACCCTAAGGACGCGATTTCCTTGCTCATATTGGGCTCACTTATGAGAATGGAAGGACCTGGAAGAGAGGAGGTTGTTGGTAACATGGGAGCATCCTCTGCGTGGAGCTTTTTTGGGGTGATGTCCATCTGGGGAGAACGTTTCTTTTTCTCTCTTTCTAAATTTCTCTCTGTCTCCCTCTCCCTCCCTCCTTTCTCTCTCTCTCTCTCTTTCTTTTTTTCTTTTTCTTTTAACAGGGTTCTTGCTCTCTTGCCCAGGCTGTAGTATAGTGGTGCAATCATAGCTCATTGCAGCCTCAACCTCCTGGGCTCAAGTGATCCTCCTACCTCAGCCTCCCAAGTAGCTGAGATGACCATGCCTCGTTAATTAAAATAAAACTTTCTTTGTAGAGATGGGGTCTTGCTATGTTGACCAGGATGATCTCAAGCAATTCTCCCCTCTTGGCATCCCAAAGCGCTGGGATTATAGGAGTGAGCCATCATGCCTGGCTGGGGAGAGCGTTTCTTAATGTGTGTGTGTTTATTTTTGGAGTAGGGAGACAAAGAAACATGGAAAACCCACTCAACTAATGCTATTTAAAATGTCAATTTTAATGCAAATTCTTTCCTGTATTCAAGAAATACTTATTGAAACATCTATCATGTGCCATGTTCTGTGTTGCACCCTGGGTGTACAATAGCAATAAAACACAGTCTGTGTCCCCAGGTTGCTTCTAATCTCATGTGGAGGCTGGGACATCAGTCAGGGAATCCTCCAAATCAGTATAAATTGACTCTGACTCGGGGAGAGGTGGCTCACGCTTGTAATCCCAGCACTTTGGGAGGCCGAGGCAGTTGGATCGCTTGAGGTCAGGAGTTGGAGACCAGCCTAGCTGACATGGTGAAACCCTGCCTCTACTAAAAATGCAAAAAAATTTAGCTGGGTATGGTGGTGGGTGCCTGACACTAGCTTGAACTTGGGGAGGTGGAGGTTGCAGTGAGCTGAGATTGCACCACTGCACTCTGGCCTGGGTGACAGAGCAAGACTCTATCTCAAAAAAAAAAAAAAAAAAAAAAAAAGCAATTGGCTCCGATTTGTGCCACAAAGGAGAGGGTCAGGGTGCTCTGTGGGCCTGTGATAGGAAGGTTTGCCAATTGGAGTTCATAGGCAAAGAGGAAGGAAGGAGCATTCCAGGCAGAGGGAGTAGCAAGTCAGAAGGAACATGGGGCGGGCTGGGTTGTTGGGCACAGAACAGACCACTCAGGAGCTTGTAGTTCACGGTAAGGAGTTTTTTTTTTTTTTT